>NC_142193.1:2445000-2742500 GCF_026936395.1 Plectropomus leopardus
TATCTATCTCATTTTATTTATTCTTTACATGGTGGAGTGTGAACGTCACTCCATGCTATCCAAGAGGGAACTAATTGTCATTATGTACCAGCCAACAGTGGACTCATGTTGCATTATCCTATGTTTGGACATGTTTTCTATAATGTGCACCCACAAACAAATTACATTTCTATGCGTACAGACTGAGAGTGTATTTTGAAGTATATTGAAAAACTGATTGACATTCAGTGCTCGTGAAAACTGGTCAGGTCAGTATCGTCAGGGACTGAACAACTTTAAGGGTCTAGTCAAGGTCTGATGTTACATCATTTTACATAATTAAACCTAAAAAGAAAAAATCTTACTGCTGATCATTTTATGTAAAGGTTTATTCTGCTTGGATTATAGTTTTCTTGCTTTTTTTAAGGCTCTAAAATACTGATTTCTCTCCTGCCTTCTGGGTAGCCCTTTATTTTATTACAGTATAGAGCTTAAAACTTATGAAATCACCTAAAGCCAAGCCTTGAATTTTAATGCAAAGACTAATAACAAATCACTTTTCAGGAGACTGGTGTCTTTATTAACCCTATCATGCTATTTGTATCATATTTGATACATTACATTCTGTGGTCTTCATGTCACCCACATTAACATTACTAAAGCCTGTTTAACGGCCCATCTGCAGTCTGAAAGGCTGCTGGGGAGAGGAGTGTTAAAAGCGACGTGTGTGAATGGGTCGTTCAAATACCAGCTCCAACCAGGAGGGAGAGCTCTGAATATGGATATAAACACTCACACACACTTTGGTCCCCTCTTGGCAAAATCTGAAAAATTTCACCAGAGGCCATAACACATGATTTTATGATGATTTAGAGCATGTCCAAGTGGGGACTTAAAAAATGTCCCCTGTTAGTTTTGCCGTTCCCTGTTGGTGACTGTGTAACGATGAGTATGTTCCCTGTTATATATATGCGCGAGTGCACACACACACACACACACACACACACACAGTGAGTTTGTGTACCGTAAGTAGGGCTGCAAACTTGGGTGTCGCATGCATCCATTCTTTGTGTGTGTGTGTGTGTGTGTGTGTGTGTGTGTATGTGTGTGTTTGAAACCATTTCTGCATTAACCACATGACACTGCACTGGGCATGTATGAGTGACAGATGAAGGAGGAAAGGGAGGTTGGGAGTGAGACAAGGACAGATAAATGGACAAAGGAGCATACTTGAGTATACAGAAAACTCAGAAGTTAAGAGTGGCTGGGAAGAGGAGAGAAAAAGGGATCAAAGAGAGAGTAAGAAAACACAGAAATAATATTGGAAGACAGGAGTCAGGAAAAGAGACGCAGGCAGACAGGCGTAGGATCACCACTGAAATGTTTTGTGAAACAGGACAGCATCGTCTCCTGCCATGTTTCTGGTTGGTCACACCGGTGACCCTGTTTCACAGCAGAACATTGGCTCAGCAGGGACTTCTAAGAACAGTTCATGTTATCATCTTCGAAAAAATAAATCAAATAAAAATCAGTGAAGACTGTGAAGGAGCCCAGCTAACAAACGGAACACAGGAAATCAAACATTCCTACTGTGACTGGAATAGAGTAGAATAGGGGGCCATATTTTTAAAAAGTAAAAGTCCCAATCATTTCTGCTTTCACAATCTTGACTTTAGGTCACACTAACTTTGTACTCACCATAACAGTTAGGTGTAGAGATTTAGAAAATGCAAAGTGTAAAGCTCAGGCTTTTCAGCCTCTCGTGTCTGCTCCTCCATCAGCTAATCAGTGGCCAAACAACAGTGAACACTGGATTTGCACATCACCAGTGGAGACGGTTGACAAATCTGAAAGAACAGCAAAAACATCTTTTCCTCTGAGAAAAACCTGCAAGTACATACTGTTTTTCTTAGGTAATTGTTGTTATTGATTCTATTTTTGCAGTTATTTCACTTATTGCTGCATCATGCTGCATGTTGCCAACCATGGTGCAGATCCCTGATTGGCCCATCTGGATTTTTAGTTCTAAAAAGCATAAAAATCCACAGTCCTCATTGTTAGCATTTTTTTTTTTATTGAAAATCATTTCTTTTTTTTTCTTCTTTTTTTTAAACAGGTTTTTATACATTTACATGTACCAACTAAAAGGAACTGTAACTTTGAAAATAATCAGACCACCCGTGACTATGGTGAGTGAGAGAAACAAGACAGAGTGAAGGACTGATGGAGAAAAGAATACAGAGACAGAGGGAAGAAAACAATTTAAGAGGAAGAAAGTAAAGGAGAGAGGGAGGGGAAGTTGAGAATGGCTAAGGGAGTTGGACGAGAAGGAATAAAGTTGTGCTTTCTGAGAGTGATTGGCGAAAATTAAAACATGTTCCAAATTTAATCCAGAGGAAATTGGTGTCCAAAGCTCCTGGCTCTGTTTAGCCACCAAAGCCGCTGCTGTCCTGCAACATAAGATAAGCTGAATGAAACACACACAGCTCTGGAGTTTTGCTGTTGTGAGACACATTATTTTATAGTATTATTTTGAAAGCATTGACACAGAGGCTTTAAAACATTATACAGAATTGGGAGAAAAGAAAGCGTGGATGGAGAGACAACAGGAAGGTGAATGAAAATTGAATGTAAACAAAATGTAAAGTCCTAATTTCTTTTTTCTAATACAATGCTTCAAAATCTGATTGTTTTGTAATTCATGGTCATTATGTTCTCCCCCTCCCTCTCTCTTTTAAACTCAGATCAAAGAGAAAAATGATCAAATATGAGCCAAGATTATATTACTGCATTACATATTTCTCACCTAAAATTCTAGGCGCTAAATCATAGGCACCTGCATTTGCTTGAGTTTCAGCTTGTGACTTGTGAAACGTTTGTCTATATTGTCTGTCAAACATTTAGACATGAACTTAATACTCCACCTTTCACTGCAGTATGAAATACTGCTAGAAGACACCTGCTGCGTCTGTATGACAAACTGCCTGACGGCGTCAGTTTGAAACAGTGTAATTTAAGGAGATGGAAAGTCCCTATAGAGCAGGCGGAAAGGGAAGGCGCATGGGTCCAACAAACCTAAGACTTTCACCTGAGGGTAAGCTTTTTCGCTTCTAGTATGAATGTTGAACCAATACTTTAGTCGGTTGGTTTTTCATTGGGCCTCTGTATTCACCTGGCTCACAAGCCCAAACATACATTCTATGAATTTTTCATTTATTTCTGTATTCTACCTGGTTTGCGCATGTGCCAGTATGCTACCGGTGTGTATCTTGCCTGTGTGTATCTTGCCCATGTGTTGATTTCTCTTGTGTACTGCTACTGCTGCTGAGTGTTGCATGTTGTTGTCTGTCAGTTTTGTATGGTCTGGTTAGATTATGAAACTGAATTACCCTGTTGGGATAAGTAAAGTTGTTTGAAGTTGAAGTTGAAGTTAGGTTTTTTCTAAACCTAACCAAGTGCTTTTGCTGCACAAGGAAAAATGTAAATATGAGGTGTTTTACTGTTTATTTTGAGAAAGACTGTATGCATCTATCAAGCAGAAACTGTACATTTCCTGTGAAATTGGAGGTATATTTTGAAAAGAAACAATGCATTTAACCGACATAGGGTGACACGCCATCCCAGAATGTCAACAAGAGACGCAGAGACATACTTAGGGCGTCATATGTAGACATGAATATTACTGACCAAGCAGCAATATTTGTTGAAATTTTTGAGTGTTGGAACTTTAACTTCAAGCAACACTGTAGAGGTGAAGTTCATCTGCCAAACATAAATGAAAACGATGCAAGAGATTGGTGTGCTTGCTGCTACCAGTTGTTATATAAATAAGTGATACTGATACTGTGTTTTAAGATGCACAGTAAGGTTATTTTGAGAGGTAACAGTATGACAGCAAGCATCTTCCCCCAGCAGACCTGTAATCCATTGTTTTGCATCTAAGCTGGAAACCTAAAAACTAAAAAAAAATCTTACTCCATTAGTGATCTGTTTCCTATGCTGGTCATGAGAATGATAATGGTAGTTGCTAATGCAGCAAACGTCCACCATCCCTGTTTGTTTTCACACTGGATAAACTCAACTGCATTGTCGTCTTCCTCTTTGAGGCTTATTGGCAGTTGGCAAACAATGTTTTGGTGCGTTACCACCACCTGCTGGTACTTTACTCGGCCTCTATAATAGCTTTTGTGTCACAAAGTCCAACAATGCTTTGCGGTGCTTAATACTGCTGACATCATGATCCTATCCTCTATATCATCAGTCATATTCTTTAAGTCAATCAGCAATATTTTGTCCTCAGACTGCACAGTATACTGACACGGGTAGCCAATATACCTGCTGAACAATCCCTTATTAAAAAGAACTTTATGTATTCGCATATTGGTGATCCAATGAAATGAAATACCTGCTTTTTTCTTTGCGATGGATTCCACATTAAATGACTGTGGCTGCACTGGGCAGCTCCCATGCTGACAAGTTGATGTCTGTGTGAATGAATGAGTGGAGCCTTTGTACTCAGTCAGCCTTTCCAGGGTAAGTAAAGGGTAAAATACACAAAAGAAAATGGTTTTTCCATGCTTCTCTGGAGGCTCATCTGAGCTAACTCTTCCCTGGGTAAATAAAAGTCGAAATGAAAGCTTTGGAAGCTACTGAGCTTGGCCCCATGGGTAATCCTTCATACTGAATGGGTTGGGGGTTTTAAAGGAAACAAGCATACAAAAACTGCAGAGAGAAAAACGAAGGGGGAATGACAGAGGAGTGCAAAGATAAAGAGAGCGAAGAGAAGGGCAGAGCACACATGAGAAGGGAGGAAAGGGAAAGAAGGAGGGATAAGAGGACGAGATAGAGGAGGCTAGGAGGAGGAAGAGTAAAGGAAGGGAGGGAGAGGATGAAAGACAGAAAGGTAGAGAGAGAGAGGGTAGACGGCTCGAGGAGAGTGGATTGAATGGACTGTGCTTGATTGCTTCCTAAGACAGCTCTGTTTCCCACTGTCTCCACTTCTATTTTTTTTTTTTTTTTACTAAATTGTTTTCCCGATTACATTGTTCAGTTAACGATAATCACTGCCTAGATTATGTTTAGAGGCAAAGATTTTTGAGAAAAAAAGCTACATTCACGCATCCCAACCGGTATCGCCTTATGGTCTGAGTGGGTGCACCCCCATGTCTCCCTTCCCCTCAGCAAAGGAATATTTGGTTTTTAATTTGTTTTTTGTTTGGGAATTTTTGTTCTAATTTGACTTCATATGTATTAATATGTATTAATTTATATTTTCTGTGCATACTTTTAAATCTTCTTTTTTCTTTTAATCCTCATCAATTATGCCCACGCTTTACCCAAAAATAAGGGTATGAATGCATGAACCTCTTCTTTATTTTTTAAATTCTTTAATTATTATAATTTTTTCTTTTTATTCTTTGAGTTCTTTTATCATCATTTTTTAAAGTTTTAATTCCCTTGTTATTAACACATAATCCGGCTTCTTTTACTGATGCCACTGGGCCTTTACGCCCCTCCTAGCCAACTCATGTGACGTTTTCTTCTTTCTACCCCCCTTTTACTCCCTATTTTATTACTTTTTAAGGACACGTGTTTTAACAAGTGAATAACTTTTTAACCTGTGTTGGAGCATCCTTAAGAATGCTTTACCTAAGCCTAAGTGATTTTATTTGTCTTGTTATGTTCTTTAAATTATTTATTTAAATAAACTTTACAATTAATACTTTAAAATGTTCATACTATACACGTTTTTCTTTTATATATTTATCTCCCCCCACTTTGACTGATGCTATCCCACAAAGTGAAGGGGATGACACCAGAGTCCTGCAGACCCTCCCTTTCTTTGTTCAGCATGGGATTTTATTTATCAATGAATGTCTTTATTATATTATATTATATCATATTTATTATATATTTATATGTCTATTTTTAAGTACTTTCTTTACTTTCATAGGGCAGATGTATTTTACAATTCAATTTTACATTTCCCTACCTTCACTTCCCCTGTTTTTATTATTATTATTTGAACCCCCCCCAACATTTTACTTGCTCTTAATGTAAATTTATCTCAAATTTTATCAACCCTTTGGAAAGATTTTTACTCATAAAAATGATTAAACAGGACTTCTCAACAAGTGAACAAACATTTTAACCCATGTCTCCGTGCCTTCAGAGCTCTCTTTCAGAATGCTGCATTTTTACCTTTGCCTAACCCTAAGCCCCCAGGTTGTCGATTTTCACTTGCTCCCCAAGAGGCCCTGGAACAACACACACAAACACACACATTCTGTAAATTACACCTTCAGGTCACTGAAGGTGCGAAGAAGACCCTATTTGTTGGAGACGCTAACCTCTCCTACATCCCACCTTTCAAGGACTCGCACATTCAGGTTGCCATCTAACCTGGTGCCACTTTCTACCACATTAATGAAATATTTAAGAAACTCCCCCCATGTCCTGACCCCCAACTCATTATACTTTCAATTGGACTTAACAACATGCCTTCAGGAGCAGGAGCACACCACCACACTCAATTATGGGACTCTTTTGGACCAGCCAAATCATTTTCCCAAATGCAACCATTTACATTCCAATAATTAACTTGTGTCACAATTCCACCCAGATACAACTCTCTGCCAGAAATAAGCCAGTTTATTTTTCAGACTGACCCAGGAGACCTCATCCACTGGACCAAACAGACCGCCAACAGTGTTGTTCAGGTTCTAACAGAGGATAACTGTTAAAACACAGCTCCGCACTCATCCAACATTACTAATCTCTGTTCAACCCTTTCCTTCACACCAGCATCTGAAATAGCATAATTACTTACGCAAAATGATCACTCACTCACACACGCACCTTTTTCCACCCAGAACATCAAACATCAGTCAGGAACACAGACAAATCATTAAAGCACTCAGTAACAACAGACACATAATAATCAAACTGGCAGACAAAGGGGGCCAGATAGTTTTCAGAACAATCCCATTCTGGAGGCCGTGTATTGGCAATTGGCATGTATTTGTGCCAAGAATGCAGTAGATTGTGTCTAAGATTGTCCATGTGCTGTCATGTAAACTAAGTTTATATTTCTGCACATCTGTAAGCGATGGTTACATAACTTATGTAAGATTGCATTTAAACAAAGTTAACACATGGGTCACAAAATGCAGTCTCCTGGGTGAAACTGATCAAAGATTTTATACAGCAATATAGCATGGTATGTTTTGAGGACAGTATGTCAAATCTTTTTATCTAGATCCATATCTTTTCAGACTGAAGCACATGGTTAACCAATATTACCAATAGGAAAAGGCCCTTTCTTATGCAAAGAGTGGCTCTATAAATGTCCTCTTACAATTGGAGATCTATGTAAGATGCAACCTCATAATATTTCATAAACTAAGCCTAAGCCAGATCTACATTCTTACAACAAACACATGGTCTTTGGTTCACCCAGAAATATCCCTCACAATTCTGATATTCTTGCAGGCATCACCATGGCATCCTGAACCAGCCACTGGGCTTCATTTTATTATTCAAAGATCTTTAATCAGGCCAATGCAGCAGGTCTAAGGTCCCTCGGGTCTTAGGCTCTCAGAGTGCTGGAGGTTTCAGAGGGCACTTCCTGCCCTGTGGGAGTGCCTGGTGATCAGAGACTTTTGGAAGTGGGAACACAAATGTATTGCAGACATTTTTGACAAACAAACTTGCATTATGGTTGTTTTTTATGAATGGCTGGAAGATAACAAGGAGCCCCTCCTTTCAGGACTGGTTCACTGACATGGGTAAAGGAGCCTCTTAAGGGACAAATATATATATATATAAAAAAGAATATATTATCTGTCTAAGACTGGATAAAGAGGATTGACTCCTGGAGGTGTTAATAGCTATTGACGCATGGAACCTTTTTTTCTCTAACTTATTTTATGTATTTATAACATTTTTGTTTGTTTATTTCATGACATTCTTAAAAAAAGTGCTGCTGCTTCACACTGACAGGAGCCATGTCCAACTGAGTCAGAACATGCCAGTAGGACTATATCCCATCTTTCCTGGCAATGCCTTAAAATGCCCCTGGAGGAGCTGGAGGACATGGCTAAGGAGAGACCTGTGGCCACCATGACATCAGCCCAGATAAGAGTCAGAAATCACTGAAAGATGGCCTCTGGTTTTAATGGGAATGTCCTCCTTAATCTTTCTCCACTTACCTTTAAGGCCTGCAATACGAAGCCAGTAGAAGCAGTTACCTCCTTCTGCTATTAGTGTTTAGATGGTAGTCTGGCTACATGGGATATGTGGTAACGCTTAATGAATGACTGAACATTACATATCCAACACAGTCTGGCATGTTGGAGACGGTGACTAGCCCACTGCCATGCTATTTCTAATTTATTTTTTCTGATAAGAAAATGTGCACCCCCATTATTTCTGATCTAGATATTCAGGGATTTTTTACCATGAGCTGAATTATCCACAGAGGTCTCCTCCTTTGCAAAACAAACGGACATCATGTTCTCATTCCAAGTCGTCAAATATTGCCACTTTGCAGTGGACTTCTGTGACCACATATTACGCCCTAGGTATCCTTCAATGTGTGGTCTTTATGCATGTGATTATGTTTAGGCAACATTAGCTAATGGAAACAAATGCTGGGGTGTCAACAAACCCACATGCTGGCACAGAATCAAAGGATGGAGGCAGATGGTAAGGTGTAGAAAAAAAAATCACATTCAGATGGGAGGCGAACACTGGAGTCCCACATGAGAGTCTGCGGTTTGTTGGACCCATCCACTACCACTCCCATCCACCCCATAGGCACCCTCATGCTACTTACCGTTTCAATCTGATGCAATTCTGTGGTGTATTGCTCAGACACAACAAGTTCTGTCCGGCCATGTTCTGAAGTGATGCCATCCATCTGAGTATCGTGCTGCTACTTTAGGCCATCCGCTGGCTTATAATAACACCATGACCGGTTCTGTCCTGCCGGATTCTCACCTACTGCTGTCCATCAGCATGTCAAGCTGAGACCCAGTGCCTTTAACTGGTAAATAAATAAATAATGTTATAAATCATGCATTTCTGACACTATTTGTCATGTGGCTGTGGGTTGCTCAAACAACACGTGATGGATGTTCAGAGTGTCAATGGCACTATGATTATCAAATATGGTGATGCTCAAAATGCCAAAGTTAACTTAATAATGGACGTAGGCAATGATGTCACCAATTGGTTTGACCACTCCTCATCTATGCTAAAGGGTAAAGGCTCTGGGCTACTAAAAATGTAACACACCTCAATCTTGGACCAGACTGTTGGCAATTGAGATGCAGTTTGGATAATGCAGTGTTTTGGCAAAGAAAAATACTATCTGGTATATCTCTGGCTCTGCAGCATTAATTGTGAACATTTGTTAAACATCTATTTAAATCCACATAAAGATACATAAAATCATTGATAATGTGTGCATATGTAGCTGCAAGATAATTTATTTTAATTAAATGACATTTTGACTTATGAAAAATCCAAGTGTTATGAAACACCTACTGATGATGGTTCTGTTCCTTAAGTGTCTCATGACGCATGAAATGTTCATGCTGTACACCTATTCTTCATTATTGTGTCACCTGAAGCAGAACAGAACATACATCACACAACTAAACACATACACCCTGGCTACAAACAAACAATACGTGTCTGTTTGTGTATGTGTGTGCGTCTGCCTCCTGACAGCAGCTCTGTGACAGAGAAAACAAACCACCTCCTTGGCTGTCGCCTCTCCCACTGCTCCTCTGTGTTTTGCAGCTCTTCCTGTGCAGCAGATTGACAGCAGTCTGTTGCCTTGTTCTCTGTTTGCCACCCACCAGCATGAGCTCCATTGATAATACTGACTCATTAGCTGGGACTTTGTTTCAGGAATGCCAAATGCAGAAGGACATATTGCTGCTGTTGGAGCAAAACTGCAGATCTGCAAAGCAATCCATGTACAGCAGGGCGGCTCCTTCCTCACTGCTGTCAATGTGTGTCAGGAATTATGCTGCCAGATACACAAGGGCTCTTAAAGTAATTGTAAACTGTTAATTTTCAGTGAAGATGATAAACCCAGCTTTATCAGAATTTGGGCCTTATTGTTAAAGTTCTATATATTTGGTTTATATGGTCAAGATGTTGAGATTTGACAACGCTCCAACATGAGAGTCAATCAGACAGGTGGCAGAATATCCTCCAGGTTTATCAAAACAAAGACAAACATGAATTTATTACCCACACTGTCTGTTGGAAACATCCATCGCTGTGAACAAACACACTTCATGCTTTAACTTAGCCCAATTGCATTTACAGGAGTTGTGCTGTACTGTGCAGCAAGGGATTAATGCCCACATTCAGGTGTGTTCACTCCAAATAAAATGGTTTGAGTGATTTTGATAAAGGACAAATACGTTAATTTTCAGGTTCACACTTTTTAATTTTTTTCCCTGTTTACAAATTAATTAATGCTCTACCATATTGGCATTTCTGTGGTTATGTGTAGGCAACAACAGCATATGGCAACACCGGAACATCAATAAACGCACATGCTGGCACGGATGGTTAGGATTAGGGGAAGGAGGAACATAATAAGGAGTAGAAAAAAAAAACATCACATCCAGACACACCAGACTCCTGATAAAAATCCATTGCTTTTGGATCTACCTCCCCTCAAGCTCCTTACATCCTTACTGGCAGTGTTATAACCTGATGCTGTCCTGAAGCCTATAAATACCAAGACTGGTTCTGTCTGGCCCCGTTTTCACCTGACACCGTCCAGCGGAGGTGGCTTTTGACGTTGCACAATTACATCAAAAACGCTGACAAACGTGAGGCCAAACGTGTGTGGAAAAAGGCATATAGATGGTTTTTGTGTGTGCACATTGTTTATGTTTCTGGCCTCAGGAGTATGAGTTGGCATAAGGAAGAAGGAGGGATACACTAGTAAGGGAAGGATAATGAGTGACAGGTGAAAGTAATCAAGGCAAAGCAGGTTATAACACAGTGAAACACACAAGGGCAGGAAGTGAAGACGTGAAACGAATTAATAGGTTAGTACACAGAACACATCAGGAAATAATGATCACAGAGAACTAGAAAAAAACTTTAACCTTAATCAACAGAGCAGAACATGATGGGGGCAGAGACAACGAGCAACCTATTTTGCCGTTTAATTTTGAGAATTTATTGGAAAAAAAAAGCTCTTAACCCAAGGTCTGTAAATACACCAAAAAATAATCTAGCTGCAACTGTGGCAACCCACAAGAGGGTACAAATACAGTCCCTCCAGCTGGGTTCTGCACTAAATGAATGTGTTTTGGGCTCGGGCGGTAACACGTAAAGCTGAGCTGCTGATGATAGAGGTCATTATGTATGTTACTTCAAAGGTGTGTTTCTAAAATGTAAGTAACCTAGTTAGACCAGTCTTGCGGTATTTAAATACTTTTGGCCAACAGAAAAAGATGATGATAGGAAATAAGTGAAGGCTGAGTAATAATAATGTGTTGATAAAATATATTAAAATGAACTCTTTTGTTGGGTTAGGGTATTTATATTTCAGACTCAAATAAAATCCCCTCCCTGAGCTACCACCTTATCATGGTGGAGGGGTTTGTGTGTCCCAGTGATCCCAGGAGCTCAGTTGTTGGGGGATTTATGCCCCTGGTAGGGTCACCCATGGTAAACAGGTCCTAGGGGAGGGACCAGACAAAGTGTAGCTCACCGGACCCCTTCTGATGAAAAAGAAAAATGGTTCAAAGTTTTGGACATGGGTCACCGGCCCGTGACTGTTGTTTGTGCCTATGGTCCAAACAGCAGTTCAGAGTATCCACCCTTTTTTGGAGTCCTTAGAGGGGGTGCTGGAGAGTGCTCCTTCTGGGGACTCCCTCGTTCTGCTGGGGGACTTCAACGCTCACGTTGGCAACGACAGTGAGACCTGGAGGGGTGTGATTGGAAGTAATGCCCCCCCCCCCCGATCTGAACCTGAGGGGTGTTTTGTTATTGGACTTCCGTGATCGCCAAAGATTGTCCATAACAAACACCATGTTCAAGCATAAGGGTGTCCATATGCGTACTTGGCATCAGGACACCCTATGCTGCAGTTTGATGATCGACTTTGTAGTTGCATCGTCGGACTTGCAGCTGCATGTCTTAGACACTCAGGTGAAGAGAGGGGCGGAGCTGTCAACCGATCACCACCTGGTGGTGAGTTGACTCCGATGGTGGGGGAGGACGCTGGTCAGACCTGGCAGACCCAAACACATTGTGAAGGTCTGCTGAGAACGTCTGACAGAGTCCCCTGTCAGAAGGAGCTTCAACTACCACCTCCGAGAGAGCTTTGACCATGTCCCAGGGGAGGCAGGGGACAATCCATCTCTGGGGATGAGGTTGCCGAGGTGGTCAAAAAGCTCCTCGGTGGCAGGGCCCCGGGGGTGGATGAGGTCCGCCTGGAGTTCCTTAGGGCCCTGGATGTTGTGGGGCTGTCGTGGTTGATATGACTCTGCAACATTACATGGACATCGGGGGCAGTGCCTCTGGACTGGCAGACTGGGATGGTGGTCCCTCTTTTTAAGAAAGGGGACCAGGGTGTGTGTTCCAACTACAGGGGGATCACACTCCTCAGCCTCCCTGGTAAGGTCTATTCAGGGGTCCTAGAGAGGAGGGTCCGTCGCACAGTCAAACCCCAGATTCAGGAGGAGCAAGGCGGTTGTCACCCCGGTTGTGGAACTGTGGACCAGTTCTGGACCCTTGGCAGGATCCCTGAGGGTGCATGGGAGTTTGCCCAACCAATCCACATGTGCTTTGGGGACTTGGAAAAGGCATTTGAAAGTGTCCCTTGGGGAGTCCTGTGGGGGAGTTCTCCGGGAATATGGGATTTTGGACCCCCTGATACGGGCCGTCCATTCCCTGTATGAAGCTCCTGTGCGCCAGGGCTTGGTCCGCATTGCCGGTGGTAAGTTGGACTCATTTCTGGTGAGGGCACTAGAGCTCCAACTAACTTTCCCTCAATTTCAATATTTAGTCAGGTTATACATTTAATAACTTTATTTACTGAATCGGTAAAGTTGTAGAACATGCTGGGGTGCAAGAAACCGGGTTCACCAGCCAAAACCCCTTCAGCGAAACGCAAATAGTAGAATAGCGGTGTGGTTGCTGACATTGCTAGTAGCGTTAGCGAGGCTATCGAGCTTGTGTTAGCCAGACAACAAGATAGTCTGGAAGCAGCGGTGACACAGGCCTTTCAGGGAGCTATCGATGGAATGGGAAACTCCATAGATAGCTTGGAGATGAAAGTGGAAGCCCACATGGAAAGGGGGGGGTCACGAAAGTGGACCGTGTACAAGCTGAGACGAGAGCCATGAAAAGGGATGGCCTAGTTCTGAAAGTGTTTAATTATGGTTGTCAGATAAATAATGTTAGAGGGGATATTTATGTTTACCAAATATTATTCTGATTTATGGCCAGAAATATTGCCACAATATGTACATTTATGTGCTTATTTTTGTTTCCACCTGCACTTTACTTTGACTATCTTATTGTTTTGGATGAAAAAGGGATTTCCGGCCAGGTGTAATGTTTTACTGCTGTGAGCTAACCTGACGGGAGGGAGATAACTGTCACAAGGGAGGGATAGATAGGAGTTTAGGAAGACTTGCTGAGCTACGTTATGCGGAAGTCACACGGGTCAGAACCACTGTTCAGTGGGAGGGGGGAGGGGGGGGGGTCTAGAGGGGCGGCAGAGGGAGGGGGTAGGGTGGGTATCTCAGTTATGACTCTTACATCAGGGTTAGACCTTTTATTGTCACACCTGAAGCAATAGATACCAATTTTGATAATGGTTGTTATCTATATTGAGCTATAATGTCCGGGGTCTGAATGCAAAAGCTAAGAGTGAAATGCTTAGACGTACTCCGTCACAAGAATGTGGATGTGGCATTTATTCAGGAAACACACTTGAGGGCGGAGGATGTATCACGCTTTCAAAATAAGCAATATAAAGTCGTAGCTTCAGATTGTGGGAGTTTTAACTCTAGGGGGACAGTCATCTTGATTAAAAGGAACCTGGTCTTAGAGGTAGAAAAAATTATTAAAGGGACATCAGGTCGCATAGCATATTTATGTACATCCATATATGTAAAGAAAGTAGCCTTTGTATATGTATACACACCAGCAGACTTTGACCCTCTCTTTTTTCTTGAACTTACCAAGGAGCTGCTGTCCTTTTAGATTATGAGCTGATTGTGGGAGGGGATATGACCGCAGCATGCAACCTCAAGTTCAAGTTCATCAGCTGCTCTTAACACCATGATAGAGAACATTAACCTAGTTGATATACAATTTAGGAAGAGGATTACGTAGCCAATAATATAGGTACAGTAGATGATGCCTCATTTATATGGATGGCCACCAGAGGTTGTATTAGGTACTTTACATCCTCTTTTGCATCTCACCTCAAAAAAGGGAGGGGCCACAGGATCTGCAAGTTCGAAAGAAAGTATCTTATACTTGAGAAGCAATTATAGGGTAAATAAGCTAGATCGGTGGAAAAAGAACTGAGGGGAGTCAGGGTGGAGCTCGATGATCTGTTGAGGAGGCGAGCAGAATTCATCAGCGCTGAAACTTAAGCAAAGTGAATCCAAAGCATCAATCGATACCATCAAAACAGCTAATAATAAAATTTACATCTGACCCAAAAGTCGCATTGTTTTACAAGGAGTTGTACAAGTCAACGCTTAATTTTGATTCAGAGAATTCATGAAACCCAACAATAAAGGGCTCAATGCACGATACTGTCACTTGATGCCGAAAAGGCATTTGACAGGCTTGTGTGGCAGTATCTGTGGGCGGTTCTAGAGAGAGGCTAGGGAGAGGGTTTGTCGACATGATTTGTGTTTATATGCCAACCCCACCTGCATGGTGTCCACTAATGGCTTACACTCAATCCCCTTTCCTATCTTTAGTGGGACTCGACAGGGGTGCGGCTTCTTGCCAAGTTCATTTATTCTCTCGTTAGAACCGCTAGCCCAACATCTGAGGGAGATCCAGGTCACTGCTCCTTTTCAGATTAAATCCTCGTCGTGTGCCATATCAGCCTTCGCTGAGGACGGACTTATCTACTTAACAGATATCGAAAAGTCAATACTCTCTCTGTTAGCCACTATTGAAGAGTTCAGGATGTTGTCCGGCTATAAGATCAACTGGACGAAGTCAGCTCTGATGCCCCTGAATGTACCCGCAAAAGCGGTAGTTTTTACTTATGATATTCCCAATAAAACAGAGATCACGTATGATCAGTCTTCACTGCATAATATAATAAGAACGAATTATGAGAACATCTTTAAAGAGGTGGAACATGACATAGCTGTATGGACTAATTTACCAGCTTCACTGCAAACAAGGACTGCCTGCGTCAAAATGAATGTGTTGCCTCGCCTCAACTTTGTTAGCATGATGATTCCGCTCCCTCCTCCGGTGGGATATTGGAAGAGAGTTTATTCCCTGCTACTAAAATATATCTATATCTATATCTAATGGTGGGTATCCCAAAATTAAACTCTCCATCTTACAGCGATCAAAGCAAGAGGGTTGGCTGGCCTTTCCAAACTTTATGAGGTACCATCAGGCCTTTCAGCTGCGCCAGCCTAAGACATGGCTTGACCGCTCCTCCTAGGTAGCCTGGAGAGATATAGAAGATGCACTAGTGCTTACATACAAACTCAAAGGGGTCTTATTTTCTGGACTAACTATCAACCGATGCATATTATATGTGGGGGGGGGGGACGACAATTAAGTGCTCACGAGTCCCACACATTCCCTGCCTGTCCTGTTGGTCTTGTGGTAACTTGCCTGTCTGCCACACGGGAGACCCAGGTTTAAATCCTGTCATATCTGCCTGCTCAACTCTGATGCATCTTGTGATTAGCTGTTTTGCTGCATTAAGACTGTTAATTCAACAAACCTGGTTCATCTGTGCTGCAATTTGGTTCACCCCACACCCGTTACAATTTCATCCTGTCCTCATCTGTACACCAAAACATTTCAGGATTTTGAACATACATTTCATTCATCAAAGGTGCTTTTAACTCATCATAGAAGGGATGCTATAAAAGAAAATGAGATTCATTCTTGACTTCTCCTAAATCACAAAATTCACACATCTGTCCTGTTGTTAAATCTGTCACCTTTCAGAGCCAGAAGAAGGACTCCTGTTCTTAACTAAGCAACTAACGACCTCCGTATTTTTGTCAAGTTTGCTTTAACATAAAATTCAGTTACATAATTATGCTTGATTTGAATATAAGTTCCTAATTTGGGTTTTAACAAGATGTCATTTAACCACTTTTTTTCAAATCCAGCAAGTGACTTCTGTATTATTCTATATTTTATTCTAACACTGTAGGATAAATTATTTCTATAAATGTACTGTACTGTGAAAAAAGGATGAATTAACATTGGCATGTGTTGGACACCCGCCCACAGCGACATGGCACACAGCGTCAGAAATACATGATTTGTATTTGGTGTTTATTTAATGTTTTTTACTGATTTAAATCACTTGATCTGATAAAAACCTTCTGAATATCTGTATTATTAAAAGGTGACCACAAATTATTAATCAGAGAAAAGGTGGAGAGCCACCTGTCTCTGAGATACCAGTGGATACACTGATTTGTAACGTGAACGTTGTAACGTTTTTTTGTGTGTATGTTCTTAGTGGTTTAAATCACCTGATGTGGTTGCTGTAGAGATAGTGAGACCTCTGGATGATTTGGCTCCTGGTAACAACCTCAGCAATAAACACTGAAGGAATTCTAACCAGGAGAAGTTTTATCTGCTTGACATCTGCAATCCACTGATAGATGCTACCAGATCCCCCTAAATTGTACAACCTCACCTTTAGTCAAGTATATGTGATATTGCATATCACAATTTGCCTAAGAGGGCTTTACAGCATACAACATCTCTCTGTCCTTAGACTCTCACATCGACTAAGGAAAAACTCCCCCAAAAACCCCTATAACAGGGGGAAAAATTGTAGAAACCTTAGGAAGAGCAACTGAGGACAACAACATATATAACAAAAACACAACATATAATAGTAATAGACATAAAATTAATAAATGTAATTTATGACAGTATGTAATGTTACATGCAAATATTGTAGGTGGTGATAACAGGAGTGTATATTCATAGTAGAGGCATCACTAATAATAACGGCAGGAGAAGATGGTGTCAAGCAGGATCACAGCATCAGTGCAACCAAGGCCCATGACACAGGCACAGCCACAGACAGTCCAACAGACACAGCACAACCATGACAATGATCCAAGCTGAGCCGGAGGCTTACAGAAAGACTAATAATGGATAGATGTGCATGACTGGGGAGTATTTTCATTTAGGATTCTTGTGGCCTGTTTTTTTATCACAATGCCAGATTTTGGTGTAACTAGCCAATAAATTCTCATCCCAACTCGTCACAGGGTGCTGCTCTGTCAGTGACCTTCTGCGTCTACTTTTGATGTTATGGGTTTTCCACTGCATCAGCTGTTTACTTACAGGGATGCCATTTATGTGATGGCAACAAATGTGCATAGTGAAATGACGCAGCACGTGGTTGAGTTTATACAATATGAGCACATGGCAACCTTCATGATGGTTAGGATTAGGCAACAAAGTCACGGACGGTTAGGTTTAGGCAAAAGGGGCACATGGTAGAAGATGTAGAAAAAGAACAAAAACACATCCACAAGGAAAACAAACTGGACTCCCGCATGAAAGTTGATTCTTTGTTTGACCCGTCCACCACTCCTTCCGCCCACCCAATAAGTGCTCCTTATATTATATCGTCACTGGCAGCGTTATTAACTAACGCCGTCCTTCTGTGGTTCACAAGCAAGTGACCAGTTCCCATTGCCCGTACACATTGCATGTTGATGCACCTGGTGCCAACTGGAGATTTAGTGGCACATAATAACAACACCACCGGTTCTGTCTGAACACGATCTCATCTGACACTGTCCAGCAGTGTACCAGGTGGACATAGAAGGTGGCTTTCGGTGTCATTCTTGCATGCTAAAACAGCTGACAGCACGGCACCATGTGACGAGTTGAGATGAGAACGGGCTGGACTTGCAGGTGACCACAGTGGAGCATTTAGCTACAGCAAATATGCAAACTACATAATATTAACTTAGATCCCTTGGTGCATAAAACCAAAATGTCTTTCAAATGACTTTCATCTTTCAGCCACACTATCCTCCCTGCTTCTTAGCTGAAACTTGACACACATCATTGTAACTTTCAGTGAGATGGGGAAAAAGCACATTTCCCTAGAAATGCTTCTCTTGGTGTATTTTGCAGCACAACAGCCAATAAATCCTCCAAGCTGCTTTGAACTACGTACAAACTACTGTGACTCATTCCACAGCTGCTCTCAAAAAATGTTTTCAAACTTGAAAGATGAGCTAAAAAGAGAGCCAGTGGAATCCTTGATATTCAGGCGTTTTAACTGATGACTGCTTTTCCTTTATGCTGCATATTCAGCAGCACCTTGCTGAGGAATAAGAGCTGAAGCTGGGATTTCATCTCAGCAGTGAACTGCCACTTTAGCTTTCATTCCCCACAACACACCGAAGGCTCCATATAGACAATATATATATCATAGATTATATATATGATATATATAGCCTATATATGATACCTATACCAAGGATGTGTAACCAGGCATGTCAACCAGGCCTGAAATTTTTATCTACACTGTGGAAAGTTAATCACAATGTGTGTGTGTGTGCGTGTGTGTGTGTGTGTGTGTGTGTGTGTGTGTGTGTATGTCTGTGTACAGTCGTAAGTCACAGTCAACACAATGACACACAGCCAAGACTTTGCAGGTTTTTCCTGCAGCTGCTGATTTCACTGATTAACACACCGTCAATCAACTGGTCTAGTGGTGTGTGTATGTGTGTGCATGTGCATCTTGTGTTTGTCATCTCAGTACAGTTATGCACAATTTTGTGCACTTTTGTTTTTTGTAAGGTCTATTTTTATCTGTCACATTTGGAGATCTCGGTCTCACACTTGCCGTCATTATAAATCTAGACCCTGAAATCCAGAGTCAGAAATCATCCTACAAAATGGTTTATATGTGAATTATTAAATGTTCTTCTCTCATCGATTACAGAATATGAATGACCAGCTGTTGATAAATGTGACCACTGAAAACTGTCAATTACATACCTGGCCCTAATATACTCTGGGTTTAGATGTCTCACCCCAGGAGTTTACGACCAAGAGGAGAAAAGCAACTGGTTCTATTCAGCCTGTTCTCATTCCGAAGTCGTCAAATACCACCACTTTTGATTTTGGCGTAAGAGACCAACCCCGTAAGCCACCAACACCGTAAGCCACCTTTTGAGTCTGCATAATACACAGCTGGACGGCGTCAGCTGAGAAAACAGCTGGACATAACGGTTATTATACACCCACCCACAACCAGATGGCCCCTGTAACAACATAATATAAGGAGCTCAAAGGTTCTATAGGGCGTAACGTAGGGGCAGTGGATGGATCCAACAAACCCCGGACTTTTATGTAGCAGTCCAGTGTTTACCTCCTGCCTTAAAGTGCTTGTTTTTTTCTTGTGTTTTTTTTTTTTTTTTTCTCTAACCATCTGTGCCAGATTATGCTTTTGTTGATGTCCTGGCATTAGTTGCTGTGTCATTTTATTGCTTAAACATAACCGTAACCACATGCAACATAATCCATCATCTGCTTGTGTTGACATCACGGTTGCAGCATCCCAGAACATCAACAGCACACACAAAAGGATACCTAGAGTGTAATGTTCAATCGTGGAAGTCCACTGCAAAGCGATGATATGTGACGGCTTGGGATGAGAAAATACTGGCTGAGAATAAGCATGAGCATGCAGAGGTCAATAAGAAACATGGAGGGTCTTCACATTTAGCCATCAGCCAGTGGGTGTGAGTCAGGATCTGACTGAAGGCAGATGTTTCTGCTCCTAAAACACAAGAAATGTCTAAACATCTTAGAAATGTTCTAATATGCTTGAAACATCCTAAAGTCCAGGCAATGTCCTAATATCTGAAAAATGACCTAAAATCTCAGAAATATCCTAAATTCCTAGAAATGTCCTACAATTTAAGTAACATCTTAAAATCCCAGAAATGTCTCAAAATCCCAGAAACATCCAAAAATCATATGAATATGCTAAAATTCTAAAAACATCCCAATATACTTAAAATGTACTAAAATGCTAGCTTTGTCCTAAAACCCAAGATATTGTCATGTCTCGTTCTACTAGTTATCTTTTTTTGTTGCTCTCATGTTTCATTGTCTTGTACTTCCAGTTTTATTTTGATACTTCTTGCCTCTGTGTCTCTGTCCTGTGGGATTACCTGCTCAGCCCTAATGTGTTGCACCTGTGTCTAATTGCCTCCCTTGCCATAGTATATAGTCTCTGTTCTCCCTTCCTTCTGTCAGTTCCTCTTGATCCTTTGTCAGTGTCCTCACAGTCCCTTAAGTAAATTTAGTGTGCCTTTGAGATTTAGACCAGTTTTCTGCTGTTGTTCTCTGATTTTTGCCTGTTGTTTTTTGTACTTCTGCCTGATTTTTTTGGATCTCCTGTCTACCAACCTGGTTTAACAATTAAAGGACTAATTGTGAATTTTCTGCCCTGTGTCTGAGTCTACATTTGGGCCCAAGCCTGTGGTTCAGTGTTTGTGATAGAAAAGTCCTTAAATCGTAGAAACATGTCTAGGGCTGCTGCGACTGGCCCCTGGCCTCCTTTCAGTTTGCAAAAAGGGCCCTCCAAGCAAGGCAAGTATCACTGCTCTATACATTTACATCCATTCGTGGAACAAAAAAGCCAATTCCATCTTGATCCTTAAGTTGTGGTGGGATTTTGTTTCAGAACATAACTTGTACTTGCTTTATTTATCGACCACCATATTACGTTCCAACAGCACCTCCTGCAGCAGGTTTTAAAAACGTCTTTCCTATTAGTTGGATATATTTATAGTAATTTGATTGTTTTTTTAATGGATGTTTTCTGTGATTACTCCCCTTAACAGTCTCATTTCACATAGCTGTGGATGAGAGTCAGCTAGTAGCCTGAGGTGTGTGTCGGGGCTTGTGTTTTGCTGTGAAGCTCTCTCAGTCTCTCTCAGGTCAGTGTGTTCTCTCTGCGGCTGCTATGCAGCCAAGCAAAACCCATTTTGAAGTGTGACTCTTTTGCTCCTGTGGAATTATTTTTAACTGTAATCACTGAGCTCTCAGCTCAGCCTGGAACACATCATGCAGCTCCTCTGTAGATAATGAGAACATGAAGGTGCTTTCAGAAGGCTACACTTTCCATCTTTAAATATCAATACAAGTGTCAAATGCATTGGGATACCTTTAAAATCACTGTCAAACAATAAGAGCATGGATATGATACCTGCGGTATTATTAGTGTTAGTATTTCTCTAAATTAAGAACACAATTCTCATGAGGACCTTTGTTGCTTAAGAGCGTCCTCACCAAACCAGTCTGAGGTCAAACTTAAAAAAACAACAAAATAAAAACAAACCCTGTGCTTGCGTTTTTCTCGCAAGCAGACTCTTGTGGTCATATGACATATGATTGCTGCTTTAGAGAAATTAAGGTGAAAGTAGCGTGACACAGTGGTACTGCAAATAACATCTTCCTGAACCGAGATATGAGAACTCGCACCCAGAGCAGATGGTGAAAAAAGACCTTTGCTTGGTCAAAGTTCAGAGCAGTGATTGCAATCAGTGAAGGCAAACAAAAGCATACAGGAATCAGGCAGACAGCGGGCAAATACCAGAGGTGGTCATAAACCGACAGGCAGCCAGGTACTGGAAGGAAGGCTAGAACTCTGAAATTGTGTTTAGACAGAACGCAAAGAAAATTTTGTTCTTGCTTTTCACCACAAGAGATTACAGATTTGTGCAAAAAAAATAAATATATACGTATAAAGCAATATTTTTGAAATGTCAATAAAACACAATTGCAGGATGACTTTGTTTCCTTTGAGTGATGTTCTGCGACTTCTCCTCTGGTGATAACATTCTAAGCAGCAATGCGATGGATGTTTAAAACATTAGCAGGTTTCTATCTATTGCAGCCACCACACTAGCCATCATTATTTCCAATCAAAGGCCATAAAGGTGTGTTATGGAGCCATAATGGAAAGGCGAGGCCCTTATACATAGGAGCAGCTACTGATAAGGATTTGTGGGAGCAAATAGTTCACTATTTCACAGAGAAACTGTGGATTCAAAACTTCCAGATGATCCACTCAACTTTTGAAGAGTTGGCTTTTTGAATCAATTGAAAAACCACCTTATGCAAGTGTAAAAGCTTTTTTGTGTTACATGGGAATTTTTTCAAAATCAACACTATGTGTATTTTAAATTCACAATTTCAATTTGCGCAATTTGAGGAAAAATGGAAACTGCCTGCAATTTACACTGTGCTGATTTTACTTTTATATCCAGTGTACCCAATGTACAGATGTTATCTCTAAGCAAGCTAGAAATGCATCCCCAGACAAGGTCATTCATATTTTTTCTAAGGTCCTAAGTTCCCCAGAGTAAGCATATGATGGGAACCTAAAAAAAGTCCTCCTCCAGCCCTATATTTGCTTAAATGACATGGGTTACATTGGGGGACTAAAGTCATGACTCTGATGGAGCTTTCACACCACTGTGCAGTAACTTGCTGCCTCCAGTCATTGTAATGATGGGAAGGTGGCGGACGGAAGGTGGTTGCGGTTTGAAGCTGTTGCCACCCACATACATACACACAGATTTTCCTCTGCTGCACTGAATTCACAGTGTTAAACTTCTGGTGGTTGCCGCCTGGCTTTACCTGATCAAACAGCGGGCATCACCTAAATAGATGAGCACTCTGTATGGATAAGGGAGCAAAGTGAGTGAGACCATATTAAAACATTTGTCTAATGTTTATGTTTATGGATAGATGTTCTTCTTCCGGTGTTTTTACCAAACAACCTTCATGGACTGGAGTCCAGAGGGAGTCTGGGAAGATAGTCTGCAACCAGATTAGTGTATTAAAGTGTATTAAATCTCATCTGGACTTTATCCAGATACAAGACACTTTAAATAAAGAGAGCAAATGGGGACACGCATTCTTGCAATGACTTGCAGAGGCCACAAAAATGAGAAATTAAACATGGGACCTTAATCAATCATAACCATCTATGCATAAGGACATGCATAAGGTAGAAAGCAGATCAGAAAGGAAATGCCAGAGACCAACTTCACTGTTCCATGTGACCACACCAGCAAATTATTCCTAAAATGAATTTTCCATGATTACAGTTTTAGGCACTCTTTGATCACTCATATGGATTTGGGCAATGACAAGTGATCTATTTTTGGCTTTGTTTGGGGGACTAGTTGACTGTCTTCCTTTTAACCTTCAAGAATTTATTATATGAACATAACCTGAATAAGTCTGGTTACATGTGCTATCCGTTCATCCATCCATCCACCAATGAATCCATCCATCCATCCATCCATCCATCCATCCATCCATTTTCATCTACTTATTGGGGGCTGCTTCATCTGGAATCAGGCCATTATGTGATTAAAGTCAAAGTCAGAGTTACAAACTTAGTAAATAGATTACCCCAGTAATGACTCATAAGACCTGGAAATGAGTGAGCATTTTAACTTTCCCAGTTCCCTCACCTCAAAGTCATGACAATGGCAGCGCATGTAGTTGCAGCAGCCAATAGCTCCTCAAATCCTCACTACCTAATTTTTACCTAAAATTTTTCTATTTTTTTCCGACACCATGGCCTCTTCTGCTGAAGCACAATTTATCGTGATAGAGATGCAATAATCAATATCAGGAAAAGTTGTGTGGGGTTTTGGGCTGGAAGCAACAGACCATGAGAGGATCCCCACCAAAGTCATGGACTATCACCCCCCAGAAATCCCTCATACGTTGCCGCTCCCACATATAAGGGCTTGCCTTTCCATTATGGCTCCATAACACGCCTACATGTCCTTGGATTGGAAATAATGACGGCTAGTGTGGTGACTGCAATAGATAGAAACCTGCTAATGTTTTAAACATCCATCGCATTGCTGCTTAGAATGTTATCACCAGAGGAGAAGTCGCAGAACATCACTCAAAGGAAACGAAGTCATGCAATTGAAATAAAACTGCTAATGTTTTCAACATCCATTGCCATGCTTCTTGGAATGTTATTGTGAGAGAAGTCACATAATATAATTCAGTGGAAACGCAGTCATCCCACATTTGTGTTGTTGTGTGTTGATGTTTTGAAAATAACCCTTTAGTTATGCACAAACCTATAATGGAAAACCTGCCCTCTTCTGTTCTATTATGTTTTACTGGGCCCACACATAGATGTTTTGTTGCAGTTATATATTTGGCCAAACAGACAACAAGGCTGATTCACCTCTTTTTTTCTAATACATCCCCGACCCCATCCTCTATAGGGAGGTCAGAGGTCAGCTTCCTTGCAATGAGCAGACAGTTAGTATAAGGCAAAGAACTCCAGCAATGATTGTCACTGTTATTATCACCTGAGGGCCAATGTTATGGAATGATCTCCCTGCTGCTCTGTAACAACAGAAAGGCCATTTTCTGTTCTGTCTGCAGCTGAATGTTTTCAGCTGTCATCAGCTTGTAGTTGAGTCCTCTGCTTCTACCTCCATCAGGAACACAGCAGTAAGTGCCCTGCTCTGTAAATAATGAGAAAATGAAGGCAGCAGTGAAAGCTGAGAGGTCCCCTGTGCGCAGAAAAGCTTGTACAAATCCATCTCAGTTCAATTAATTTAAGAAGTGTGAACAACTGCACCAGAGAATAAGTACAAGCAACCCTGCAGCAGAATAGGACTGAGTTTTGGATCTGCTTCCATAACATATTGAAAAAGAAAATTTTGTGTGATTGTTTGCAAAATTATTTTGTTTTTCTTCCAGTGAGAAAAGAAAAACATATAAATATGTGATTTAAGGGATCATATCATGGTGCCTGTATGTTTCACATTCTTATCTCAACTCATCACATATTGCTGCTTTGCAATGGACTTCTGGACTCTCCTACATATTTGGAGTTAGATTTCCTTCTGTGTCTGCTCTTTATGTTCCAGGATGCTGCTACTGTACTGTGTGCACACAATGAGATGACACTGCACATGGTTATGTTAAAGCAATAACAGCACATGGCAACCAATGCTTGGATGTCAACAAACACACATGTTGGCACTGATGGTTAGGACTAGGGGAAGAAGGCACATGGTTAGTTTCTAAAATAGAACATATTCGTATGGAAGTCCAGGATCCATTGAATCCATCCACTAGCACCACAGTAACGGGCTGCATCATCCCACCATGATTTAATCCCACCATGTGCATTTGTTGACATCCTGGTAACGGCATCCCTAAGCATAAACAGCTGACTCTTAAGGATAGACAGAGTGGCATCATGAGACAAGTTGGGATTAAAATGTGTTGGTGTGAAAGATGTAGCAATTCTCAGAAAGTTTACAGTATTCTTGTTGGTAGGAAAATATATCAGGCTTAATGCATTCACTAAAACAGAAAGGGACTCATGGGCCAGATAAAGGTACCAGGTACAAGCCTAAAGTAACCAAAGAGTGAGCAACTAACTACAAGTTGAGGTGAAAAGATGAGTTTTAAGTTGGGATGTAAAGGCCTCAAAAGAGTCAGACTGTCAAATGTCTACAGGGTGGATAATATGGAGAAAGGGGACATGAGAGGAAAAGGCCCTGCAGCCATCTGACTTCTTTTAAAGTCTGAGGACTGACCGGAGCCATGTGTCCTAACAGCGGACAGCTTGTGATGAAATAAAGTTAAGGAGATCAGACAGGTATGTCGGGGCATGCTCATTCTAATTTTTGTTAGTCATCAGAAGCACCTTAAAGCCTGATCTGACATATAAAGTGAGCCAATAAAACTGGTGTAATATGGTCCAGTTCTCTAGTGTCAGTTCAGGTTCTAACTGCAGCTTTCTGTACCATCTGAAGACCTGTAGTAGTAGTATGTAGCAGGCCTGACAACAAAACAATAATTGGATGAAGAAGGGTGTGAATTAGGATCTTTACCAGGATCAAGATAAAGAGAGATATTACCTTATTAATATATTCAGCAGCACTTTATTAACTTTTGCTTAATTGCGTTAGTGTAAAAAAGTCACTTGAGGGTGTCTCAAATGTGTTTAAACATCGCACCTAAATTCTTGACTGTCAAATTCTGAGAAATCACACAGCTGTCACTCAGAGAGTTGCTGTTACTTGGTCAAATTTGTGTCTACATTGAGTCAGGCTGATGACCAGCATCTATTTTTTTCTGAATTAAGAAGCAGGAAATTATGACATTCAGTTTTTCACAGCAGACAAGCAAGGCTCTAATTTACTAGCCGGCCGAGAGAAACAGCGCAAGTGGTTTGCCATATGCAACAAAGAAAAAGGTGTCTTTACCTTGCTGAGTCCTCATTTAACAGGTCACTGTGGCTGTTTCTGCTAGTAAAGTTTACTCCATGCAATATGATCCACTGAAAAATCAACCTGATCTCACTCCCAACTAAAATATTGATGCTTGGTTGATGGATCATCTGTGGAGCAGCTCCCCTCATAGTGAATGGTCAGTTCAATGTCTGCCTGGTTAGCACAAGCTAAAGCTCGTTCAAGGGGCTCTATTTAGAGTGTATACACTGATCAACCAAATATTAAAACCACTGACAGATGAAGTGACTAGCATTGATCATCTCGTAACAATGCAGTGTCCTGCTGGGCAACCTTGAGTCCTGGCATCCATGTGGACCTACCCACCCAAACATGGTTGCAGACCAGCACTTCCCAATGGCAGTGGTCCCCCAGCAGACCAATGTGCAATGATCAAGATAATCAATGTTATTCACCTCATCTGTCAGTGGATTTAATGTTTTGGCTGATTGGTGTCAGCACAGACTGTATATAAAGTTGGGTGACATGACAGCAACCCCTAAGTTAGGCTTTTCAGTATTGATTGCCCCCTGGTGTCTGACTGCAGTACAGGTCCTAAGGCCCGCCCCTCCATGTTAGTGAATGGGACATTGGCCAAATTAAAAAGTACATGCCCACTTAAGTTTTCCCAAAGATGGTTTCTGTCACTGAAGATAGTTCTCATCACCCTGATGTTTGTTCAAGTGTCAGTTTTTATGATAAGTTTGGTTTTAATGAGTTGTCAAATTACACAAATGCGCTCGCATTCAATGGTGCTGCTAATGATTCGTCGGACAGGTGTTTTGGCAGGAACTCCCCCACTGTGGATATCGCAACTGTGCAGATGTGGGCTGTCAATGACATCACCCTCGCAAGATGACAATGTATCATGGATATTTTAACCTCAATTCAGCATAGCGGGGGTAAGTGGGGGTGTGGTCCATCTTTATATACAGTCTGTGGGCGTAAGTCGTCTGGACAAGGTTCTCAAAATGGAGGTGGCTGTGCCAGCAACTAGCAGCTAATGATGCTAACTCCAACAATAGCAACAGTGTTGACACCGTTAACGATGGTAACCAGGGGGGAAACCGGGGACAGACGCCACAATTCTGTGACAACACCATCCTGATTTCAGCAGTAACTAACCAGATTAAATCACACACAGATGCAACATGACTTCATTTGTTGCTTAAGACACTATCACTCCAATATATCTTTAGATAGCAAATAGTGGTTTGCTGCAATATTAATGCTGCCATGTGATGCTAACAGTTATTTCTGTCAGCAGAGGTGGTGAGAGTTTGTCCTCTTTGTGCACTCACACTCCTGCAGCAGTATTCTACTGTGATGGTGAATTTAGGCTATGTAATAGTTAGCATAATGAGCGGGGAAGTGAGATCAGATGAGGCAAACAGTGTCAGGGATTCATACATCTAAACCATGCATTTTTTGCATGCGGTATAAATGTGTTATTTTCACCTGTTTTCTACACACTCTGGAAAGTGTTGCTGTGACCAGTTATATGACTTACTGTCACAGCAAACAATAGTCCCACACATACGGGACATGTGTGAATCAAAGAAAACAGCTAAATTTGAACTCTGTAAAAAAAAAAAAAAAAGCCAATACTGTCATTTGATTCCGTAACAAGACAATCTGGTAAGAATTGCTTCGCCTTGTCAATACAAACTTTAAAACTGTTTTGAAATGCAAAAATATGGGATTTGTAAACATGCTGGAAGAAAAATGTGATTAATCACAATGAACTACTGAAATTCAGCACCCTATCCAGCCCTGCTAACAAATATAACTTTAGAAAGACTACAATAAAAAAAAAGAAAAAGAAAACACATCCATTGTCACTACACATTGTGCATATTGGTATAAATGAATGCTGGATAAATCCTGGAAACAAAACAATATCTTTAAAATGAAAGCAAAAGAAAAGTAAGAAACAAAGCGAAAGCACCAAAAGAAAAGTGGTGTGAGGTAAGCAGCAAGGGGTATTATCTCACCATGGAAACCATGTTCAAAAGACACATGCACACACAAGCACACACGCACACAGACACAAACATACACACAAATTGATAGCACTCCCTCAGCCTGTAGTAATGGCAGCCAATCAGGCTGAGAGCAGCAGCTCATGATTACATTGGTCCTTGGATGGTCTATTACTGTAATACAGAGAGAGAAGTGCTTTGTCTGCCTCAAACTTTTTCTCACACTTTCTTAAATATATATATATATATATATATATATATATATATATATATATATATATATATATATATATATATATATATATATATATATACTGTATATTCTTTTACTTTCACACACACACACACACATGCTCACACACACACACACACACACACACACACACACACACACACTATAAAATAGAGTACAAAATAGCATGACTTCTTGGACATCATGTTCCTGAGCTTTTGATCAGGCCACTTACTCTTCTCTGCTTTAGTGTCAGTAAGAAATGGGGTAATATGACTTGTAATGCAAAGGCTGAAGTGATGGAGAGACGACAGGTCCTGAAGGATTCCAGTGGTACAGAAGGACAGATACACTGTGCCTATCAAACTCTGACATCTGTCAGTTTTTTAGTGGCAGCTGTTTCAGCATGGGGTCATGATGACTGACATTTCACTCATTATGAATGCAGGCAATCAAATGGTTTCATCCAGTTCTTTGCAGTGGGTGTACTGTGATCATTTATTTACACATCAGTGTTGTTGAAAAAGTTTTGTCCTATCCACCACATAACTTGGAAATGTAACGTATTCGCTGTATGCAGAAATGTAATGTAAGGCCAAGTTTGTTTGTTTTTTTCCAGCAAATTGGTTGCTGCAAAACATCTGATTATATACCAATCCACAATGTGTGTACTTCAAGAACATTTGAGTTTTTTTTTAATTTAATTTAGAAGGACAACTTACATTGATCAATATTTCTTTAAATGTGCTAGTGTTAGCAATCTAATTCTCAGCTGTAGTCCTTTGGCAAGTCTTTTGGCAGGTGTTAGTTTGTACCTGTCTTGGCAGCATAATATGCAGATGGGCAGAGTCAGTTGAGAAAATGGCCAGATGGAACCTGTCAGGTCTGCACTATACGCTGTTGGACGGCATCAAGTTGAAATGCTGCAGGTAACAATGTAATATAAGGAGAACGAAGATCCCCACAGGGCAGGCAGAGGTTGTGGGAATCTGGTGTTCACTTTCTTTGCGAACGTGATGGTTTTTTTTTTCTACACCTCGGTCAATTTAAAACAGCCATATTTCGCAAAACTACAATTGAAACTATCAGGTGAGGTCACATGATGCTATGGCTATATGATTGTCAGTAGGAACTGGCTCCCTCATGATGCAGCAGGCACTACAAGAGGTGTTATTGCATCACATAACTCTTTGAATCTACAATTCCTCTGTGAAATTGTGGACTACCAACTCCCAGAAATCCCGCAGATGTGGCCTTGGATTGGAAATAATGATGGCTAGTGGGAATGCTGCAATAGAAATGAAGCTGCTAATGTTTTGAACATCCATCACTATGCTTCTTGGAACGCTATTGCAGGAGGAGAAGTCACATGACATCATTTTGTGATTGTGTTTTATCGACATTTTGAAAATATCACTGAAGTTTTAAGCAAATCTGTAATGGAACCCTGCCTACTTAAAACGTGATTGAGTACCAGAAGGTGTGCTGATGAACAGTTGATGTTGAAATATCTTACTCTGGACCAACGTGCCTCCATTACCGTGCTTCTTGGAATGTTATCGTCTGAGAAGTCGCAGAACATCACACAGTGATCACACAATTGTTTTACTGACATTTTGAAAATATTGCTTAAATTTTGTGCAAATCTGTAATGGAAACCCTATAATCTAGCCATGCACTGGACTGCACCAAGATTATATACCTGTTCAATCATGAAACTGATAGGAAAATGTACTGTTTAATATTTTCTGTCTTTTGAAGACCTCTGGACCTAAACTAATATTGCAGCAATCTAGGAATAGCTGCACTTATTTCAGGCGAAGTCACTCTGGATAAAAGCATGTAAATGCATACGTTGCTAATGTAAATGTTGCTTAGATATGCTGGTGTTATAGCAGTCACTTATCAGCCTTTTAACATAATAGCTGCTTTTTGTGGATGCTTTTATCTAAGCCCCACACAGCACAGAGAGCGCAGTCATCTGAGGGTCCACAGTGGAAATAAAACCTCTCATTTAGCTGCTAAAACTGTGTCTTCATCCAAACTCTGAGGCAGCCATCAGCCCCCAATAAGGTAAATGATTCATGGAGTATTTGTTACAATTACTGTATAACAAACAAAAGAGGAGCTGAGGTAGCTGTGAGTCTATAGTGGACATTTTGGTCTGGCTCCAGGAATACATGTAACAATGTCAGCTGATCCACCAAGTTAGACCAAAATGTCTGAAAATAAGAAATGGATTTACAATTAAACTTTTGGCCTCATGCAGCAGTATTCTTGTATTTTTCTTATATTTTCTCTAAATTTTCTGTTAAGAGAAAAATATGAGAAGTCAACTCCAGATGCACCAAACATTCTTAACCATCTAAATCAGCTCTGATCTGGTGTGTTCAATGCTGAATCCCATTTGACCATAAGTCACCTGTTAGCACAGGTCACACTGCCGCAGCTGAATGAGAACAACCAGTTAGTGCTGATTTGTCTTAAACTCAGATGCTACTCAATCACTGCTTGTAGACTGCAGTCAGACTGTCAAACCAGGCAACCCTGATTAAATATGAATAAGATTCTGTTACTACATTGCTCCTTTCTGTCTGAAATAGAAACATCCTTTTTAGTGTACTGTTTAGCTTTTAAATGAAAAAGGTTGCTTTGTGCAATAGGTAATGCAAAATTTTCATTTCACTGTTGTCAACATGGGGGCCAGTTCACAAGCCCTCTAATCTTACAGTACATGTGTATATATTTTTTCTCTTTTTTTTCTTTTTTCTCTTTTGTTTTAACTATCTATCTATCTATCTATCTATCTATCTATCTATCTATCTATCTATCTATCTATCTATCTGTTTGTTATTATTATTATTATTATTATTATTATTATTATTATTATTATTATTATTATTATTGTTGTTGTTGTTGTTGCTGTTGTTTTTGTTATTGGTGTTTAACCCCCTTGAAACCTGAGCAAATTGGCTTAATTCTCTTTCAAAAACATTGGAGGAAGTGCAATGGGCAACTTCACAAGAAATGACTCCAAATAGTAAAGAATTGGTAAAAAGTTACAAGAAAATTACCTGGAAATTAGCACACACACAAAAATAAAAATAAAAATGGTAAAATAAATAAATAAATAAATAAATAATTTTAAAAAAGGAAATGGCTTGAAAAACTGCTAAATATGTCAGTGTAATTAACTTTAATTTGTAATTGTAATGATTTTCTATTATCTTTCTTTCTTTTTTCTTTTTTTGTGAGACATTTCTTGTCAAGTTGCGTGTTGTCTTTTTACCCATGTTTTAAAATGAAATCAAACTACTTTTCTCCAGATTCAAAGGTTTGAATGCTTTTGAAAGGTGTCCGAATGCAACACAAGAAACTGATTTTGATCCAGGTTTGAAAGGATTAATTTAATTTATTGAATTGGGTTATGCACTCTCCTCGCTCTCATTTTTAGTGATGTGATGTTGAAAAATTTTAAAAACTTTGATCATAAAAAAAGAAAGTGGGCTCTGGCACCTTATGGGTAAATTTTTCCACTGCCTTTTTCTTTGATAAAGTGAGAATTTAATCCATTTATTGTAAAACCAACCAACAACTGTAAATTATGATGAGTGGCTGCTGCACTGGATTAAATCAGTGAACTGTTGAGAGGTCAGGTGTTCTGCCTGCACTGTTTCCTCAGCTGTGGCTGCTCAGTCTGGGAGGAGTCTGGATTAGTAGAATTGCTTTCCTGATGACAGTGCTCTATGCTGTTACTATGCTGGACTTTATCTTACTGTTTTATCACTACCAATCCTGTACAATAGTGCAGTATTGATATATAGTTGTTGTTTGAATCTGTATAATTTTAATCTTGTGCTTTTCTACTTCACTGCATCTGATTATGACTGAATCTGCTGTTTGAACTCAACCCTGCCTGCACTTTGTGTTTTTGTGTAACAGCTCATAACTCCACTTTTTTTTTTTGCTTACGCAACTGGCAGTGTGATGGTGCAGCCCCGCTCTGCTGCAAGAACATTAAATTAATAGCAGATAGTCACGGCGACTTCACACATCCTTTTCAATCACTTGGTAATAATTGCAGCAGTGTTTCTGCTCTGCTCCTCTGTGCTCTGTAACCATGGGGCGTAGACTGCTGCTGCTGCTGCCGCCAGAGGTGCTCTATGAAGGAGAGGTAGAGACCAGAGGTAGATGATTTTCCTGAAAGAGTATAAAGATTCACAGTTTTGACTTGGAATTAAAAGAAAAACAAACAAAAAAAAACAAACAAAAACAAGGAGATAGCAATGCATACCATAAGACTTCCATTAATACCCCAGGATATTATTTGCTTGAACCACTGAACTCAAGAGGCTTATGAGGAGGCCCACCAATGGCATATGCCGAGCGGCCAATCAGACCAGAGGGGAGAAACCAAACCAAAAGTGAGGGCTGACCTGAGAGCTGTTCCTCTACCAAGACTTCTTCTGGCTTATGTCCGGTCGCAGGAGAATAAAGTGGATGAGAAGTGATTGAGGCTCACTCAGCAATGGGAGATCAGAGACTGTTCTGCGCACATCTTCAAAGGGACATGATTAACCCCTAACATCCCATTGTTCACAGCCAACAGGTCACAAGACTGATGCAAATTCAAAAGATGCACTGCAGGAATTGTACGATTCCACCTGGACAACATCCCTGAGCAAACGGATAGAATTTTCATAGTAGCTGCTGATTTTAATCAACTCAAAAGGAAAAATATAATTTTTAAGATATAGTTTAAACAATGACTAATAAATCTACCTTGTACCTTGTATATCTGGGACAGGTGTCTTTATGGGATGGCTTCTATTTCCTTTCACATAAAACTGTTGCTCAGTAAAGATGGAAATATAATCAAATTGTTTTATGAAATCTCCTTTTTTGCATCTTTTTCGTTTACTCGATTACTTCTTTTTTGTTGCTCATGGTTTCAATAAAATTAACTGAATGACTGAATTGTAGAGAATCTCACTAAGCTAACAATGTGTGTTGCATGTCCATATTGACAAAAGTTCAAAAATGTATATTTGTATGCGTAATCTTAACCGCTATTACTCCAGCAGGTGGCCAACAAGCCTGTTTTATATACATCCAAAGAACTTGTATAAAAATGAACTGCAGGGTAACTGAGCCTCCAATTGAGAGAGGCCGTTATTTGTCAGAATGTGTCGGCACGGGCTAGTAAAAGGGACTGGGCATCTAATTGGGACTAGGCTTGAAGTTTTACGGTATCTTAGTAATCACATCATGTTTATACAATTTATTTTGTATATCAATATTAACCATTTATATCATCCTAAAATTACAAATCACCTTGGTTTTTGATTTTGTGAGGAGAAACTCCCTAATAAACCCAAAAGTGAGGAAAAGAGAAAGGAAAGAGGACAAGGGGGAGTAACTGGGAGAGTACCAAACAGCCTGGGCACTTAAGTGCCATTAGGACACACAAACAGATGGTTAGAGAGATGAAGTTGTCTTCAGAAAGTTTACAACTTTCTATTCTGCAGAATAAACATAGGCAGCCTGTTCTTATTCCAAACTTGATGTTTGGAATAGGAACAGGCTGCCTGTTGCAAGCAACGTATGGTCTTGACACCTTTTCAGGTCCAACAAACTCTGCACTCTCAACAGGAGTCCAAAGTTTGCTTCCTGTCTGAAAATAATGTTACTTTTCTACACCTTGTTGAGGTGACACAGCATGTTGTTGACGTTGCGAAAAAAGGAACAGGAAAAATTAAACTGAATAAGTAGCTGCGGAAGTCAACTTCAAAGCGACAAGATGTGACGACTTGGGATGAGAATGTGTTGATGTTGACTATAGTACTCCTCTTACTAACAGGGCTGTTCCCAGGGTTTTTGGATGCCCTTTGATTTTAATAAGCGGAATAAATAATAAGTGCTGTATTTCCGCTGTAATACGTGGAATTGTGACTGCTTTTTATTTGCCGTGACTTACTCATTTAAGGTGTATAGTGTTTTTCTTGGTTTGGATGCAGACATGCAGATAGAGAGAGAGGGGGGGGGGGGACCCTCCTCCCTTGGTGCTATATAATAACAGATTTATTACAGATATCAGTTTTAGAACCCATCACTCTGTCCTCTATGAAAAGTTAGGGGTGGCCATCACTTACCATTTGAAGGCAACAACACAGTTTTTTTAATTCACAAAGCTATCCTTAGAAAGTTACATTTTTTATCATTGCTTTTAAGACTTAGAAATACTAGACTTGTTCACAAGGTTGCATTACCTTTGATATTCTATATATGAGTGCAGGAGTGGGAAAAACTGTATTTACCTATTAAAGTCCTTATATGATGGGATATGCTCCAGGACTCCCTTAAGCTGCACACAGTTATGACCCTAAAACAATTGAAGCTTCTGTTGATCAATGCTTATGATGAATGCTTCTGTTTTTATTTATTATTTTATTTATTTTATTTTATTAATATTTCTGTCATCACCATGTGAACAGTACTTATTTACCTGTTCATTTTGTCTTGTGTTTGCATTTTGTACAATAGATTTGTTGATTTTACATGTTTTATTGTAAATCTAATCTGCAGTGCACCATTGCAAAAGAGGTTTTGCTCTTGACTGGTTTCCTAATTAAAATCTTTCTCAAGGTTTCTAAAATAAAGGTTTCCTACCTGCCTGCTCCAGTCTTTGCAAAAGAAGTGTGAAGTGTGTGACTAAAACTCACAATCAAGCAGTCTACAATTGCGGATTGTCATCCAACTGGTTTCCTTGAAATTACAAAAGGGGTGCCCCAGGGCTCAGTACTAGGTCCTATCCTGTTGACACTGTACACTGTACTGACACAGGCTCATTGGTTAGTGACATAAGGCAGGTTTCCATTACAGATTTGTGCAAAATTTAAGCAATATTCTCAAAATATTGATAAATAGGAGGTTTATTTTTTTTAGATTGATGTGTTTCCATTAGACATATTTTATATTGACAATTTCAATTTGCGCAGTTTGAAGGTTAATGGAAACCTGCCTCAAGACTGTAAAATAATGGTCTTAACCTTCCTACGCAAAAAGAGGTATTCAACTGCAGTCCATGAGTCAGGGACAGAGAGGGAGGTATTTGGTCAGATACTGAATTGTTGACACTAACACTGGGGACCACCTTGAAACTCAATTTTTTCCCCTCTCATTCCTTTCTTCATTAGTCTTTCTGTCCCTCCTCCTCTCATTGGTAACTAAAATGCTTAGGAGAACTGTAGGGGAATAAAAGTATACCTTTTAATTTGGGAAATGTAATGTAGATGTAAATATGAAAAACTCAAGTGAATTTCATATACTCCCAAAAACTACTGTAGTAGTAATGTAGCAAAGTATTATAACTTAACATTACACCAGTGGCTGGAACTGACAAACTCAACCAGTCATTGGGAATGTTCCCTTATTTTACCTAATAACAGTATCCTTTGGGCTCTGTGCAGACACCTCACTTCACCAGTCACTGATGCTCTGTAGATGAGAACCAGTGATGTTCTTGGCAGCTTTAATCACCCGCTGTAGAGCCTTACTGTCGTGGGCTGAGCATGAACCACGTTTGTGATGTTTCCAGTCAGTATGATTTCTATTGCTCCTCTGCAGAAGTTAACCAGGGTCTTGCTCTGGATTTTAGCCTTCCTAAATTTCCGTAGGAAGTAGAGCCTTTTCTGTGCTTTTTTAACCTGGGTGGTGACGTGTGATGACCAAGACAGGTCCTCAGTGATAGTAATTCCAAGGAACTTATAGCTGTTCACCTGCTCCACCTCAGCTCCACTGATGTGGACAGGGAAGTGTGTCTTTACCTCCTTCTTTCTAAAATCAACAATCAGCTCCTTGGTTTTACTGACGTTGAGCAGTAAGTTGTTCTCTGTGCATCGCTCTGCAAGATTGTTGATTTCCTCCCATTATGAACTCTCATTGTTGTTTGTAATACAACTGATGATGGTGGTGTCGTCCGCATACTTCACAATAGAGTTCTCCTGATGTCTGGGAGTGCAGTCATGGGTGTCCAATGTGACCAGAAGGGGGCTGAACACACAGCCCTGGGGGGCTCTGGTGTTGAGCACTAATGTAGAGGAGGTGTGACTGCCAATGCGAACTCTCTGGGGTCTGCATCTGAGGAAGTCCAGTATCCAGTGTTGTACTGAAGCCCAGAGTGTTACATTTTCCAATCAGCTTCATCTGAGAGATGAAGTTTTGAATGTTTCTCTGTTTTGAATGCTGAGCTGAAGTTAACAAACAGCATCCTGATGCAGCTGTTATTATTCTCCAGGTGAGTGAAGCCTGAGTGAAGTAATTAAGTAACCTATTTTTTTTTTTTAAAATCAAATGAAATATGTTTTATTTATTTCATATTTTTGACCAATGTACACATATGTTTTGTAACTTTTAACTGATTACTTTCAATTTTTTGGGTCATTCGTTTTAAAGTTGCTCATTTCCTTTTCCTTGTGTTTTTGAAAGAATTAAAGCCAGTATGCTCAGGGTTCAAATGGTTAAGATGCAAAATGGTCTTGAATAATCTTACTCAATTATCTTTTTTTTATGTATTTATTTTTTCTACTTGTTCAGGTAATTCTCTTCTTTTTATAAATGTAATTATTTACTTTTTACTTTTTCTATCTTAGTCTATTTATTTATTTATTTGCCAATTTACAGGTAAGTTTTTGTAACTTTTTTTTTTTTTTTTACTGATTTCTTTCTCATTTTTGGGTTATTTCTCTTTAAGTTGTTAATTTTCTACTATTTTTTTTAATGAAATGAAGCTAGTTTGCTCAGGGTTCAAATGGTTAAGATGCAAAATAGTCTTAATACATTTTTCTCGCTGCTCATTTTTATCATACATGAGAACTAGAGCTTTTCTGGAGATTAATATAAAACGAAAATCAATTTGCCTTTTTTTCACTGAAAATCCGGAGCTGACCAGGTGGGGCACCGCAGCACTTGTACCACAATGCACTGCACGGCAGCAGTGACCATACACCATATAAACGCCGCCTTTCACCATCAGAGTGAGACCTCCTCCCTCCTCTCCCCTCCTCTCCTCCTCCTCTCTCCCCTGTGACGCTGTAGCAGCCGAGCCGCTGCCGGTTCGCTCCCCGACACTCCGCCCGGCTGCGTTCTGCACACCGTGTTTAACGGGAGACACGAGCGAGACAGAGAGGGCGCAGAGGCGAGCGAGAGCACGGGAGCGGATCTGCACCTGAACTGTGGATTTTAAAGGAGAAAGGAAATAAAGGAGGACAAGTTGCAGAAACACGGAACCGCTCCAGACTGCTGTCCAGTGAACAAGGTAAGCAGCTGACCTGTCTTTTTTACGCATGGTGAGCAGATCCGGATCTCGGTCACCGGAGATGCGCCTGTAACTAAATAAAAGAGGAGGGCGAATAGTGACCTCCAGCTGGTGGTCATCATTCAGCATCACGAGCATCATGAGAAACAGTGTGTGAACTGCAGCCCCCTGTGCTCCTGAAACTTCAATCAGTCTGATGCTTCTCTCCTGGGTGACTGATCCCACATGAGCACGCAGCTCTGCAGCCGTGAAAGCAGCGTTTTTAGGATGCTGGAGAAGCGCGCTGCTTAGGAGCGATGCTGCTGCTGTCTGTATTAGAAATACAAATATGGATAATGAGAGCTTGCAGTGTTGAGGGCTGTGGCGCCTCTGTTTCTTGCATGTACGTGCGTGCGTGTGTGTGTGTGTGTGTGTGTGTGTGTGCAGTTGGAATGAGTGTTTGGATACACACTGTGCGGTTTGTGAGTCCCTCCAGTGTGTTTTTTATGTCGCCTCGTGTCTCTGTGAATTCTGCCCCTGCATGACATTCCTCTCTCTCTTTCTCTCTTTCTCTCTCTCTCTCTCTCTCTCTCTCTCTCTCTAAAATTCAAATTCAAATTCGCTTTATTGGGTAGACAAAAATATATTATTGCCAAAGCAGTTCACAAAAAAAAAAATCACATTTCACAGTAATGAGTCCTCAGCAATCAGTTAGCTTTTTAGCACTTTTGGTTCCCTTGTCTCAAAGTCAATGGTTTTTTGAATGTGCTTTTGGTTAGAAGCCTGAAATAAAGTCGAACACAAGATAAGGAGACTTTCACGTTTTGCTCTACAACATAAAATTTTTCAGTAAATACTCCACTGAACTGCTTCTTCTTGGAATGTTATCGCAAGAAAAGAAGTTGCTTAACATAGCTCAGTGGAAATGCATTCATCTTACAATTGTGTTTTATCTACATTTCGAAATTGTTTTGTATTGTATATTTGTATTGTTTTGTACAAGTTTTTTACAAATCTGTAATGGAAACCTGCCTAATTGCTTTTTGACTCTGGGGATTACGTATACATAGGCTTCAAAAACACTGAAAGTTGAGTTCATTTGTGAGGACTATCTTGCTGAACAAGACGTGTAAGTATCATAAATGTATGTTTACCACAAAGCTTATTTTCAGCAGTGATCCAAAATCCAGTGGAAAAAGGCTTTTTGATGTGGGAACCAGGATGACGTTAACTTTTGGGTTGGCCTACGGAAAAACATCACCCCCGGAGCGCTCTATTACCTACATTCATTCATTACATTTAATTATACAGGTGTCGCACATAATAGTAAGCCATATTTGTTATACAATTTAATACATTACTTACAGTTTGAAATGAAGAGGAAAAAATCCCATGGAGTGGAGGGGTAAATGAAAAGGGAGTGTGAGCTGACATGCACTGCTTCTATGGCGCTGATATTATTTTCTCTAAGTAGATGTTGCATTTTAATCTGTTCAGAGTATCTCTCTGTATTTCTCAGTGAGCCTAACTGATACAAAAATAAAAATATTCCATGTCAAATATCAGCATTTCTGCTAAAAAATGCCTCTCCCCCTCTGTGTCTTTCTCTTTATGCGTGTGTGTGTGCGCTCATGGGAGTGTGCACATGTGTGTGTGTTCCTGCGGGCAGCAGAAGCGTCTCATTCCCAACAGATGTTGAGGGTGAAGCTGTGAAATGCATCTGTGGTGAGATAGGAAGAGCCCTTTAGGAGCAATGTAATTGTCACCACTGGTATTTAACTCTCTCTCTCTCTCTCTCTCTCTCGCGCGCGCACACACACACACACACACACACACACACACACATTGTTACACTGTGTTTCTGCTGTTGACTCCACATTCTTTGGCTGTGACAAGCGGGCGTAGCAGACAGAGAGCTAGCCAAGAGTGTGTGTGTGTGTGTGTGTGAGTGTGAGCATCGGTGCATGTGATTGGGTGGGTTCACTCTGTGCTCCTCTTGCTCAGTCTTTGACTCTGTGTGTCTGTACAGTATGTGCATTTAAACATATATGTGCGTGTCCTCGCTCACTGTGTACCCATGTGTGTATGAGCAGCAGTGACCAGTGGGGATTCTGACCGCCTCACCTGTAACACACCCCATTAATATATAAGACCTTTCATATCTATTTTTATTGCTGCTAAATAATTCAGAAACAGTCTCAGCAGTCGTCACCTGTTCGTCCGACAGCTTCCGGTCCTCCTGCAGGTTCTGGACGTGAGGGTGTGTGTTAGAGAGAGAGAGAGAGAGAGAGAGAGAGAGAGAGAGAGAGTAGATTTATAACCATTTCATCAGGTGAAGCCTGTTTTCCCTCTGAGGGAACTTCAGCCTTCAGGCTCTGTTTGAAAATGCTGACGTGATAAAGATTCATTGCTGATGTGTATTTAATGGTGCCACAGCACAGATCCGACTCAGGACAGCATAATACTGCAGACATTCTAATATTTTCACAATTATTTTGTTCTATTTTTGAGAAAACTCAAATAAATGAGGGATCTCCTTAAATTTTTAATTTAAGATAAAGTAGTATATAATGATTTTATATGTGTAACACCATTACATGATGTATACTTTTTAGGGATGATTACAATTAATTGACAATCAATAAATTGGTTGTTTAATAGAACATGTGAAATTTAATCGATATATCGATAGACTATAAAAACCTGTCACAATATAGGCAATATGTCACTGTGAGCTTTGACTGAGGAAAAAAAACATTTGGTATTATTTGAAATAATTTTAACTTAAAAAATGGTTGAATTATGTGAATTATGTGCATAGGTTAAATGCAACACTGATACACGGTATCCTTAGAGACTAGAGAATTGAGTGTATTTTATCCTGATCCCTAAACCTCACATAAACACAGCAGGGTGTCTCCCTAGGATTAAGCTGTGTGGCACATAAAGAACATAAGCAACGAAGGATGACTACATTTATTTTAAGGCAACAGTGTTGAGTCATTCCATTCCAAACCACCTAAGGCCTCCCAGTTCATATCATAGATTTTCTTGAAAAAATTCTATAGCTGTACTCAAAAATACTTTTTTATCTGATTAGCTTTTAATTTTCGAAGTTTGCCCCTCAGAGCTAAGTTTGAGCATTTTTGTGATTCTCTAAACCTCATCAATCACTCGTTTTAACTAGATTGGGTTGAAATATATTCTGAACAAGGAATCTTGGCAACATGTTTTCACTTAAACAGCTGTTGCTAAATGGTTACAGTAATCATATTAAGGTTCATATTATGGTTTCCCTTTTTGAATAATGATTACAGATGACCGCCGTCTGCTAGTATGGGGTATTTCCTCTCATGTAGGTGCAGATCAGGGTAAGAGATTTTTGTTAGAGCTAGTACTCTGATGTCAGTTTAGTGTGTCTGGACCACAGACTGTACATTACAGCTCCCTCAGAGTGTGGCTTTTCAATGTGGATCACCCCCTGGTGTCTGACTGCAGTATAGGTCATAAAGCCCGCCCCTCCATGTTAATGAATGGATGTGGGCCAAACTAAAAAATCAAAGTACACACCAATTGATTTTTTCCCAAATATGGTATCTGAGATTGATTGAGTGCTCATCACCCTGATATTTGTTCAAGTGTTTTTTTAAGATAAATTTGGTTTTAGTGAGTTCTTAAATTATAAAAAGGAGGCTTTTTGGACATGATTGACAGTGAATACGTATGCTCGCATTCAATGGAGTTGCTCTTGATTGGTGGGATGGGTGTCTGACATCACCCTCGCAAGATGAAGATGGCAACGCCCGTATCTTGGATATTTTAGCCTCACTTCAGCATAGTGGGAGTAAGTGGGGGCATGTCATCAGTCTTAATATACAGTCTATGGTCTGAACCTTTTAATGGCAACATGTTTTACTTTTTCATATTTTGTTACAATGAAGGCTTTCAACAGTTCTGAGCACTCCATTTCCAACAGTCTTTTCTACTCTGGCTACAGTATGATGTCATATTGTATTGGATTTCTTCACGTAGTTATCTGCTCCAGGCACGCTGTTGCAAGTTGTTTACATAATGTAACCTACACTGCTACATGAAGCTACATGCTAAAGTCAGGGAAACATGTAATCATGGTGGCTGATGTTGTTATTTTCTTCCCCAGTTTCAGATAAGATTCATATCAGGTTGTGTTTAGAAGCTTTCGTTGGTATTTTGTCATGCTGTTCTCCATTATAGTCATTTCACAACTGAAAGTACACTTCCAAATCACATGGAAGCTACATGCTAATGTCAAGGAAAACTCAACTGTTTTACAAACTCATTTGTTCCGACCTCTATCAAGCTTTTAAACAAGCTTCTTAAATCTGTTGGGAATGTGCAATAGTGTCATTATGTGTTAACAACGCGGTGTGTTTATTGGTATTGGTATTATTGATGTGATTTGATACAGCTAGTGCTTTTTTGTTCATATGTGCCTGTAACTACAAAGGCATCAACATGCACAGCATCTGAATCCAAAACAAATTTCTCTATGGAGACAATAAAGTATTTCATTCCACTTTGTATCGTATCATATTGTATTGTAAACATGTAATCTTTGATCTCTGATTTTGGCATATAAACCTGCTGGAGAATGTAAAGATTTGTCCGTTTCAGACGTTGCCAGGCTGCATGATGGTGCAGCGACACAGAGATATGGAAGCTTGGATGGATTAATAGGAAGTCTGGATACAGCCATGGGCGCAGGGCCCCGTTTGTTCCTATGGGAGCTGCTCATTGGCGCATGAAGCAGAAAAAGCTCTTTTTCCAGGTGTAGAATTGTGTAAAATACTCAGATGTACTGGCCCATAGAGCATGCATACTAGAGACTCACGGCAGCCGAGCGCGGCTGAGTGTTCCTGAGTGGGTAGGAGTGACCGTCCTCCTGATTAGCGCCTCGATAGCTTAAAAAGCAGTCTAAAAATATAATATTGCTGCTGTTTAGATTTTCCATATGTTGTCTAGATAGTGACAGGAGTCTTTTTGCAAGGGATTTAAAAAAAATAAATAAAAAAATTACTGATATACAGACGTCTCTTTTCCGCTGTATGTCAATGGGGAAGAGTCTCTCTGGGCCAGTGGACATCACATGACTGACCTGGAAATTCTGGCCAATCAAAACAGACTGGGCTTTTTCAGGAGGGGGACTTAAAGAGACAGGTGCTTAAATGGAGCTTGTGTGATAGTGTGTGAATTCAGGCATTCCAGCTCGGACACTACTATGTGAAAAATAAAGTGATTTTGAGCCTTACATCATGTGAACCTTAAAAGTTTTTACTTTAAAGGTGAGCATGAGAGGTCGTCTTTAAGAGACAGAGAAAGGGGTGCAGCCAGCATCAAAAAACATTGCGATTTAAAAAAAAATACCAATTATTTTATCACAAAAGGGCTCATAACGTAACCCCTCTGTGTAGGAGTATATGTAGGTATTCAGTGTTGCCAGATTTGTTGGATTAAATTGGGCGTCTGATAATTTAGGCTACTTTTTGTACCATTTGGATGGTTTTCCCCAATTAAAATGTAGAGGCTACATTCCAGAGAATCTGCCTTTCCTCCAGTTAGCGCGGGGGTTGACAGGGACACTGTCAAAGTGTCTAGTCTGCCCCAACTTTAAGAAGAACATGAAGGGAGAGAGAGAGACAGGGCACTGAGTTGGGCAAGGGCTCAACTGCTCAGCACACTCTGACAGAGGGCATATCGCCGACACAACCAAATGTCGTTTCAATTCAGCACAACCAGGCTGAAAGTGTTTTCTGTATATTAGTTCCACAGTCATGGGTGTGTTAGAAAAGGCTCAGAATAGCTTCTTTCTGATCACATAAGTGAAGTTTTTTTCTGTCACAATGTCCGAGAGACATGGTGAAAATACCTTTTCAACCAAGTACGCATGGTATTGAGTTCACCCTTAGTGTCAGTCAACACTGTAGGCATTACACAGACATTATAGTGCCGTTCTGAGACTAAAGATGGACAGAAATGTGTCCGAAACATGTCACAGGTTTGGCTGTCCCAAATAATGGGAATGCCTGGAGCTCATTTCTAAACGAAAGTAGTCAATTTTTTTTTCCATCTTTTATGAGGGGCGTTGAAAAAGATGACGATATGAGATGATATGCCCCCATCTCAAATGCAAGCAGAAATTTTTTCAAGCTTGTTAAAATGTGGTACACAAATTTCTGTTTAGATCTGCTTGAGATTAATGTAAAAAATTTTTTTTGTTGTTTTCAGGTATTTCAGCAACATGGCCACTACTCTTGAGGCTTGTCAGAAGCAAAAAGCTGTCAAAGAATTCCCTGTTGCAGAGGGAGAAACCCCTACAATCATCCACAAGACTGGAAAATGTGTACAGGGCTATGGTGACTCATCGAAGTAATCGATTATGTACGTGGATATGTCGATTTACATAATGTGCGTCGACGTGTTGCAAGGAGGATGTAAGGCCAGTTTCACACAGTGCGCATCATGAGTGCGAGACATCAGCCTCACCGAGCAGCAGCGTGTTTCATGCGTACGGTGTCCATATTAGGACATCCTCAGGTGTCAGGGTACAGAGTCAGACCTTAGATGAAAAGGCATCAGGTCTCAGGAAAACGCCATCAGGTCTCAGCAAAAAACTGTCAGACTTCAGAAAAAAAAGTCATCAGATAAAACAGCCTCAGAAAAAAAGTTGTCAGACCAAACGGCCTCAGAAAAAAAGTTGTCAGACCAAACAGCCTCAGAAAAAAAGTTGTCAACTTCAACTGTACTGATGCAGGTGGTGAGTACATGGAAGAAACCGAGCGTAAGATTTATTTATTCTCTTTCTCTTGTCTTACTTCAGCCACTGTTGAGATATGTTCTTTTGAACGGTACATTTCTCAACGTTAATTATTAAAGGAAATGTCCAGTTACGTGTAAGTGCTGCCTTATAGCGCTAACAGCATGGATTTTGTAAAAAGCATGGCTTTTGAGAAAAATTAGGTCAGTTGAGATTGCCAAAAAATATACACCTCAAAAATAACCACTCTAGCTCAAATTCTAAAGGCTACAGCAAAAGTACATTTACACGTTTAAATATATGTGAACTGTAACGGTGCAGTAAATTATACAGGACTGTCGAATAACAAAACGCCAATAGTGAGACTGTTAACATCAGTACAAGCGACCTATCATTAGCGTAGTGATTAACGCTTAGCGTTACCGTGTTAAAATAGTTACCGTTTTCGAGGTCTTTTTTTAGCTCCTCGTATCGCTGGACATTTCCTTTAATAATTAACGTTAAGAAATGTAGCGTTATGAAAGAACATATCTCAACAGTGGCTTAAGAAAGACAAAAGAAAGAGAATGAATTAAACTTACGCTTGTTTTCTTCTATGTACTCGGCGCCTGCGTCAGTACAGTTCATGTTGCATCATGGATGACATATTTACGCTCCCCAGTCGGTTATTCCCGGGAGTCTGTTTTTTCCTGATGACTTTTTTTCTGAGGCCATTTGGTCTAACGACCTTTTTTGTGAGAGTGGGTTGTCCTCTAATCAGAAGGTCAGCGGTTCGATCCCCAGCTCCTCTGGACAACATGTGGAAGTGTCCCTGGGCAAGTTACTGATGCTTCTGATGCTGTGTTATCGGAGTGTGAGTGTGTGTGAATGATTACTGAGTAGCAGGTGGCATCTTGTACGGTAGCCTCGGCCACAAGTGTCTGAATGTGTGTGTGAATGGTTGAATGTGGCATGCAGTGTTAAAGCGCTTTGAGTGGTCAATAAGACTAGAAAAGCGCTATACAAGTATAGTCCATTTACATTTACCATTTTTTTTCTGAGGCCCTTTTTTCTGACGACTTTTTTTCTGAGGCCCTTTTTTCTGCAAACTTTTTTTCTGAGGTCGTTTTGTCTGAGGACTTTTTTTCTGAGGCCATTTGGTCTGATGACTTTTTTTTTCTGAAGTCTGCCATCAGGTGTGATGGCGGTTTTCCTGAGACCTGATGCCTTTTCATCTAAGGTCTGACTCTGAACCCTGACACCTGAGGATGTCCTAATATGGACACCGTACATACGTGTGGTGTTCACACATACAGCATTGTTGTAATGGCGCTGCTGTGTCGCCGCCTGCTGCTATAAGTGCTGTATTTCTGTATTTTAAAGCACAAATTCCACTCATTTATGAAGTTGTGCAAGCTCCTGGTCCACAACCTGGTCCTGTAAATGTTTCAAAGTAAAATGCATTGTATGAGCAACTGGTGGGATTCTGTCCACAGAGACACTGTCAGCGGGCTTTTGTTTTGAAAGGAAAGCAATGTGTCAGCTGTAGCATATCTTGAGAAACGGTGGCTCGCCGTTTTTTTTATGCATGACACGTGTTTTTACAGCGGGAATATACAGTAAAAATGATGTTTTCATAATTATATAGACTCTATGCCACTTTTTACTTCAGTTTAAAAGTCTCTCTCTGTCACAGTGATGAGGAGATACAAAGACAGCTGTTTTACTTCAACTTCCTTGCTTCCCTTTCAAAACAAAAAACCTCTGACAGCATCTCTGTGGACAGAATCCCATCAGGTGCTCATACGATACATTTTATTTTGAAACGTTTACAGGCTGTGCAGAAGCTTGCACAACTTCATAAATGAGTGGAATTTGCGCTTGTAAAAATAGAAATACAGTACTCATAGCAGGGGGTAGTGAGGCAGCAGTGACATAGGAAAAGCGCTGCATGTGTGAGCACCACACACAAAACATGCTGCTGCTCGGCGAGGCTGACGTCTCACGCATCTGATGCATGCTGTGTGATACGAGCCTAAGGCCCAGTTAAGGCTGGAGTATTTTGATGCAGAGAGAATGCACTAATTATAATTATTTCTGTTCGAGAAAAGTTATAGTGTTATTAGAATTTCACTGATTTTACTGTAAGATGTTTTGTTGGACTGCTAGATTTGAGGTTTGTTACTGTAACAAAGAGTAACTGTTTTGTTACTCCTCCTAAAAGTGACTTGAATTTTACATTGTTTTATTTATTTTGCTGTTGGATTGCTAAATGTAGATTGCACCACATTCCTTTTACTTGAGTGGAACAAGCTCTTGCATTAATTTTATTTTGGACACACTTTATATCAGACTGTAAAACACAGAATACCAGTTAAGACTGGGCTATTTTTTTGTGGGGAATATTGCCCTGCAGTGTATAATCTGTCATGATTGAAGATGATTGAATAAAATATTGAAATATAAATTACAAGTTTTGAAATGTTATTTTTGGTAAATTTGTTGTTATAATAATTGAGTAATAAAAAAATAATAGATCAATAAGAATAAAAAAAATTGATTGATTAACCAATCAATAAAATAATAATCATTAGGTGCAGCCCTCGCTAGACCATAACACTACCAGGGTTGACTCCTGCTCTTAGCTCCTTGAACGCTACCAGAGTGACCCCACCTTTTGCGGAAGAATCATCAGTGAATGAGGCTTGTATCCCAGTGTCATATAAAACTCATCCGACTGGTTATCAAGCCAACTTTTGACAGCTGTCTTCATCCTACACATTTTCCTGTCTTTTGTGGATGTAAGTTTCTCCCTTTGCAACAAGGAATTCACTGACAGTTCTTTGCACTTGACAAACTGCAGTGGCCATCTTGAACTTTGCTGTGGGACTGAAATTCTTGAAAACAACAAAGGTTTTTATATTAATCTCAAAGAGACAGAAATGTGTGTACCAAACTTTAACAAGTTTTAAAAACATCTCTGCTTGCAATTTAATTGGAGGCATTAACACCCTTTGTAAAATGCATCTATTCTTCCATGGCGGGTCATTTTACAATTCAACACGTAATACCCCATACAATCGGTGAGCTAGGTCATCAGGTTTTAAGAGAGACCCGCTCTTGCTTTCCCCTAAAACATCTAAAGAATTACATATTCAATAGTCCAACCATACATTTAAAAATACAAATGTGCTCAATTTATGCACTCTCTAAAACACATACTGGTCTTGAAGCTTTGCCCCTAGAACTGCAACCCTGGCAAGCCTCACCATGTCCCTGCACCATTCAAAGCAGCCTCAGCGCTGCAGTGACCCAGGGAAAAAGATGCTGCAAGGCAATTAGTGTTCAGCCAGCATGATTTCCCAGCTAAGCTCTGCACTTCCGTATGACGTCAGCTGCAGAGCGCCTGGCTACCATCATGCCTCAGCAGCAAACACAAGCCAAAAGTCCTTATGGTGGTGCTACAGATGCCATCTAAAGTTTTTCTAAAGCCCGATTGTGAAGTAACTTTTGTAAATTTCACTGTGGTACCAATTATGAAGTTCATTTCTCTGTTTTTATTAAAAATTGTAGAACTACCAAAACCTATCTCCTCCCACACTTTTACTCAGTTGACAAAGCTTTCTACAGAGAATCTTCAGACTGTTCGACACAAACCATCTACACAGATTTATCATTCTCAAAATGTTTGACTGTAAAAAGTGCTGTAAACATATACTTGCAAATTCTAGCTAAATAAATCTTTGTTGAAAAATTGACAAAAGTTTGCTGGTAGATAAAGTGTGTAACATTTAAGAATTTTATCTCAAAAATTCTGTTTTTTACAGCTTTTGAATTCTTCCCTTATGTAAACTATTGTAGTTTATGGGAAAATGCCATCTTAAACATCAGTTTTTTACTTATGAGGCAAATTTTTAAAACCAAATTATCAACATCTCTATGCTGTCAAATTCTTAGAATTTTGTCTTGAAGAGTAAATTTTTTAACAGCAGTTTGAAATCTGCCTTTCCATGCACAGACAGCTGATATCCTGCCCCCTGGTGGTCAGCTCAGTTGTAGTGTGAAGCCATCACTGGTTTCTCTCTTTTGGCATGCAGCTCACTGGGATAGTGACTTGCCATTGGTGTCTGAGGTTGTGAGTTCAAGATGCAGAATGCACATTCTAATGCGCAGTTGTACATTGTCTTTCAATTTGTCTGCTGCTTGCTGCTAAAAACGCCCAGCCTTGATTTGAATTTACACCAGACTGTCAGCTGGACAAAGTGACACTGATGCATTGCATGATGACAAACACACTGATAGTCACCAACAGCACTTTACTTGACCTCAAGTCTCCAACAACCTGGCTGTGATTCAGACATCATGGAATTTATAAAGAACATTCAGATATCTGATCAATATTGTGTGCCTTATTCAAGTTTATTTGTATTTGTTTGATTCTGGAGTGAAAGAACACTATTATAAAAGCTGTTGCTGAAAAAAAAAACCCACAATCCCAAAAAAGGCAATAATATTAGGCTTCCTTTAAAATGAAATAAATAGACCCGACATCACTGAGAAGCTCGTTGAGGTCCTTGTTTAGCTTCCCAGCTTTGGGGCACTGGGCTTCCACATCCCTTCTAAAACTCGCAGCTCTGTGGAGCACTGTTTTCTTAGCCATGAAGCACCCCAAAGTTGGAAAGCCAACCACTGAGTTCTGTGGTTGGCTTCCAGGCGTGTCACAATGCTTCTGTCTCTTGTCTGAACCTGTTGTTCTCACCCAGATGCGCTCTACCAAAAAAGGTACCAAAATTCAGTAATAAAAAATATAACAACCACATATGACTGAGGTAAGTTAGTAGAAAAAAAGGAATAAAGACATTTAAAATAAAATTAGTAATAATGAATAAATTAATAATAAAAAAATAAAAAATGAATTCTTAAGAGTATTCAGACACTGGAATTGGAGTATAAAAAATCCTAAATTAATAAAACAACTAAATGACTGTATGTGGAGGAGCCCCACCCATGGTGAAACCTGGACAGAGAGCAAAGGACAGAAGCAACGTAACAAGAAATGACTGAAAATGTGTCTCATCATATTTTTTTCTGTTCATTTGGCTCAGGCACTTGATAAATGTTTCATAATTGTAGAGGAAGCCCTGTTGTTTATTCTGGCATCATCTTGGCTTAAATGTTAATGACATTGTAATGTGGGTAAACACAAGGACAATATTGTATTATACATGGACATGACCTTGATGACCTTGATAATTTTTGCTGACCTGGATAAGTTGATGACATATTCATGGTGACAGCACTATGTGCCGAAGTTGCCCTTTCCTTCACTCTGGCTGTGTGTAGAGGAGCTTACCAGTCAGCACAGTAAGAATGCATGCTGCACACAACTTATTTGCTCTTCATTTCAGCAAGCACTGAACTTCTGTTTGCAGACAATATTAAGTATTAGTTTTCATATTAAACTTAAGTCTCTTTTGGAAAAGCTGTCTTCAACAGGACTGGACATGTGAGTCACCATCATGCCATTGGTTTTAGTTTGTGACAGACAGTAGGCATGTAATATTTCATACGCTCATAGCTTCCTATATGGTGCTGTATACCTTTTTAATTTCTCACTGCCACGGAAGACTCGCAAGGCTTTTTTGCCTTGTCAAATAAAACACATCCAAACCGTCTTGGTTTCTCTATCTAGTAATCTAGTTAGTAAGTCCCTTGTTCCAACAATCACCAGCTCAAGTTTGATCATAGTGAATCCTTAATTCAGCAAGTTAGATGTAAATACATGCTGTTTTTCCCCACAGTCTCTCTGCCTGCTGGCCACTGGCCATTAACAGTCCTGTAACTTCTCCCTCCACCACTAGGTGTCACTGTATCTTTCAGCTCAGCTGCCTATTCCACTAGACTGGGCTCTGGTGGTGCCTGCTGCACACTACATACAATTAGTTTAATAGAAAGATGAACGCCTGTATTTATACTTCATATATTCAAGGATTATTTAATACCCTGATTTACCATAATACAGTGATACTGTCCAAGCCTTACACACTCTCAGATATCTGCTTTTTATACACATCAGGCTTCAACAATGTCTGATCTATTATTGTGTTTAAGCCATTATTTTTAATTGAGGTTGCAGTGGGAGATATATTGGTGATCAGAGCCCATCAGCAGCCAAAGAGTTGAGTCTGTGTCTGCTTCACTCATTACATGGCTGGGGTAAAAGTTTGTTTATATGCTACATTAAAGTGCTTTGTCATTTGTCACAAATTGGGGCTTTTGTCTTGAAGCTCGAATGTGGGGAGAAATCCTGACGTTCAGACATTGTCCTCTGTGCTGAGAAAGCCTTGGTAACAACTTAAGCTACTGAACACCTTGTCATTAAATGGTAGCTCTCTGGCTTTGTTTGGGCACTAAGAGAGTGAGAGGCAGATGTTGTGTCTCTCTTGTGTCACGGCAAAAACAATAAGCTACGAAACTGAGAGCACACATTTTTATTTTGCTCTTCTGTGACCCCTAAATTCACTCAATTCTGAAAATGTTTCAGTGTTTTCCCAAAGAATTTGATTCTATATGTGGTCGTACCTGCCTGGGGCCTTTGTTTTTGTTTCGTCATTGGTGTGTATGTGTTACTTTGTAATTATTCTGTGCCCCTTCTTTGACTTAAGAAAACTCAGTGCAGGCAAGGGTTACTCTTAAAGAGTTTAACTTTTTCCTCAGCAGCAGTTTGTTAAGTGTGAGTTGCAGGGTTGGATCGATCCGGGCTGATCAGATCAGATTGATGGATTGGAGCAGCAGCTGCTGCAGAGGCGAGGGAGAGCAAAGTTTCTGTTGCAGTTAAACAGGTTAGACCCAGCGCTGGAGTGCAGGGTTGACGGTTTCCATGGAAGCACAACAATTTCTATTTTAAATCTTTCCCCGCCAGAGTATTATTATTAAGTTGCCGGCCAACACCAGCATTTTTGGACCTCAAGAATATGAACATGCATTAAAATAAAGAGCAGACCTTATATTTTCATACAGAAAAAAAAACAAAACATTTCATTCTAGCTTCTATTCCTTTTTTATTCATTAACACTTGAAAGAAAAAAAAACATAATTTCAAACAAGTGATTTAAAGTTCAAAACAGATTTCATAATTACATTTTTTCTGACTTTCTCTTGTCAACTTGAACTGTATAGATAATAATAACTATTATTTTCATAATAACAAATGTAGTATTTTATTTTAGGTTAAGTTTAGAGGGCAGCACAGCCTTTACAATAACAGCTTTGTGTCTTACATTCAGTTATCAATTCATTTTATTTTTTCAAACACTTGAATATTGATAAAATATAATAAATAAATAAATACATCTATATAAATATAAGTCATTTTTCCCGAAAACAGCATTTTTTAAACTTTACATACTTACATTTGATTCACACATTCAGATATCAATTAATTCTTTTTATATACACATTTATATTTATATTCATACAAACACGTTGTTTCCCCCCCAAAAGAACACAACCTGAGAAAACTGCATTTTTTGAACAGAATACTGACCATATTTCCATTTCCATTTTTTTTTTCTTCATTTTTTTGTTACTTTACAGATTGTACTTTTAATGTTGGCAATTGTTGTTGCCCAAAATGTAAGGGGGGCAGCACAACCTTTGCAGTAGTATGACGTCTCCCTCCGCAACCCCATTTGTGCACAAACCCTGCACCCTCTGGTTGGGTGCTGCTTTTTGAAGCTTGGCACAATTGAAATGAGTGCATGGGCTGCAAATTTTTCATCCAGCCTTTTCTTTGGGTCAGTTTTGTATGGTGCTCGTGGAGTCTTTTGAAAAGGTGGATCATCTGACTTTACAACACTTAAAAGTAAATGACAGAAGAGACATTTGCCTGTTTGTTTTTACCTTGGTAAATGACATAAGCATTGTACAGTCTGATCTGAAACAGGTACGTTACACATTTCTTTGTCCACTTGTGTGACTTCCTTATAAAGGGATAATACACAATATTTTGGTCCATTTTGTCAATGCCGTTCATTAAGTTATCGCATTCACCAATGCATGCCGGCTTTTGCTTTGTGACTTTATCTTGGTGGCCTCTCTACCAGACCTCAATGTTTTCCATATTGTGGAATGTTGTTTCATTTTCCCTTTTTTTTTTTGACCCGCCAAGCCAAGACCATCACATCATCACTGTGACGCGTGATTGTTTCCCTAACCCTTAGGTCACCATTTCCAGTGTCACGAATGACTGGTGGTTCACCTTTTTTTTCTAAGTGTACCACAGACATGAGTTTTCTGATGAAGGAGGTGCTCACACAGTGCAAGAGAGTTGTAAAAGTTATCCATAAACAACTTGTAGCTGTGACCTGCAAGGTGATTGAGAAGAGACACAACTGTCTCCCAGTGCAGCGCTGTCTCCGCAACAGGGCTTCATGTTGAAACAGTACCCTGTGTCAGAGTCGCAGAGGATGTATGATTTTATGCCGTATTTGACTAGTTTTTGGGGATTGTACATCCTGAAAGCCAGGCACCCATGCCACAAAACATACCCTCATTGATACAATGTTTTTGTTAAGGGTGTAAATCAGTGGTTTCATCATGATACAATATCATATAGATACTTTGGACAAAATTATATTTGCCAATAATATAAAGTCTACCACGATACAATTTCAATTCGATTTGATTTAGGGGCCCAAGATCGATATGGGCTGATATTGTATTCTCATTTAACACAGTCAGTTACAGGAGAAGCTGCCACCCCTTTCTTTGCCTTTGGCCAGAAAAGATAAAAACAACATATACATAATTAGAAATGATTAAAACTGGTTCATTCTGATTGAAAACTCTTTCTGGAGGTTTTTTTTTTCATTTTAATTCAAACCATGATCTTTTTTCCTAAAACTTCAGTGCTGTCTGACTCCCAACATCATGGATATTAGACAAAACAACAGTCTTTTGTAAGTCACATTTCCCCCACGTATACGACATGCTAATGTTATTAGCATAAGCCTATAGCATTTTACATTGCAGAAATTAGCTTAGCAGCTTGCGGACTTTTCCTGTACTCATAATTTAACCAAGTCACTTTTATTTATGCTTTCTCTTACTCACCGACCTGGTTGAAGTAAAGGGACGCTAACATTTCATCAGTGGACCAGTACATTTTAAGTTCAGGATTATGAATGACACCAGTCAGAAAAAAGAGCCCCAGGAAGGATTTCATCTCTGAAACTGTGACTGGTTTCCATGCATAAATTCTAGCAAGTGGTGAGGCACCATTCTCAGATTGAATACACTGATCTGCACACAATTTTATCTGATCATAAATGTTCTGGATCAGTTCATCAGACATGAACAACTCAAAGTCAGTTGGTTGCTCTGAATCAAGATCAGCAGGATTGTTACTCCCAAGTCGCTCTTTCTTCACTGGCATTTATTAGCACATCCATGCCATCAAATATGCCGTAAGAACTAGATGAAAGCAAAATTAACAAATCAAAATTCACTTCAATGCAATACACACATTCTCATAGAGAATAACCATTAAACAAATATTGCACATTAAATCAACTTCAGAGTTATAAGCTTGTAAATTCGCAGATAATTAATTACATTCAATAAAATGTAAAGCCGCTATTACGCCATCATCACGTGAACCAATACACTGGCCAGCTTATTAACACATAAGAATAAGTACAAAGTAGAAATAACTTATTACCTCATTGCCATGTTAATTCCAAAAAAAAGGGGGGGTAATCAAGTTTCGCTTCAAACAAATCCTCATCCGACAGCATACAAAGCCCAAATTAATCCTCCCTCATTGTGGATTCAACCTGCCAGGTGCTCTCTCTCTTTCATGGCAGCGAGCGTAACAAAGGTCAAAGAACCAACCATGTTACAATACCCAAAACATTGGTTCTGCTCTGTAAACACCATGCAGACAAACACGCTATATTCTAAATTCAGTATAAAGTATTCTTTATCAAATGTAATATGTGAGGGCAGCTACAAGCATCATTGACAGGTCCAGGATTTTCAGCAAAAGGAATGTTCAGCTTTTGTTCAGATTACAACAGCATTTTGGGGGCCTGAAAATGCAAACTTTTTAACCAGGTTCAAGATTGTAATTTTTAAAAAATGCCACCCCCTCCATCACTGTGTAAACTCGCAATGTACCGATCCTGAGAGAATGGTGATGTCACGGCTGCACTTTGTGCATATACATTACATTTCAAACAAACAGCCATTGCTGGGGAGGAGTACAACAATAACAACAATGGCGGACTACTAAGCTGTGTTTGTGCTGCTGACCCTACTGAGGTTATTAATGCTCCTCCAGCAAAGTGTAGATTGTTGGTTCTTGTGCATGCATTCGCCATCGTCTTCTTGTTTGTTCATACTCACCACTGTGCAGAGAAACACCTTTATGCACAGACTCTTGGTGTTCTTCTATGGTGTTTTCACAAAGTTACACCACCAACTACTGGCTTTGCAGGCATACTACAGCGTTTTTAAGTTGTTCTTGCGGATCTGTGTACACAAGGATCATTTTCACATGAACACAGATTTCTACACCTGCCTCTGACTGCTCGTAGTGCCTGTGTAAATAAAGAATGCACATAAATATTACTTGTCATTACTGGAAATTACTATTTGAATTCATGTTGTGGTCTGTTATGTTCAGTCAGGGCCCAAGTGCAATTAAAAACTAAATCTTGTACTGTAAAAATAGGCCTATATTTTATTAAATTTTATATGTTTTTAAATAAATATTCTATAATATTAAAACATGTGATACAAGCGAATGGCTGGAGTGTTTCCTTACAGCACTTCTTCACCTCTGCTTTCTTCTTTTCCTTCTGTTAGTCATCTCATGCATGACAGGTTTGACAGAGCAGGCTGCGCCCCTCGATGGGTCTCGTACACATGGCAATTTATGGCTGTCAGTGCGCAGATGATGATCAGCGATCTCCACTGCATGTTACACACGTTTCTCTGACTGCTGGGGAGGCAGAAGCAAACACTGCCAACCAAGTCACCTTATAGCCCTCCTTTCTCTTTCTCTTGTTTTCTATCCCTCTTTCTCATGTACTTTCTCTCTACACTGGTTCTCCACATGCTCAGTTGTTCTGTCACTTTCCCTGTCTCCCCCCCTCTTTCTTTCACTTTCCCTCTTGATTTAGTCTGTCAAAACTCCTGAGACAGATAACAGTTTAATGAAAAAAAAAAGTTGATGCTACATTGGTGAGAACTGGACCTAATTCAAGCCAGAGGAAATAGTGAGAAATTACAGCCCCAGAACCTGGTGCGCCGGGTCGGGCAGATAATCAGAGCTCTACCATACAGTTGTCATGAACGTTGAAATTAGCTATACAGACCAAAACAGTATTTTAATATGGGGGTCTATGGGGATTGACTGGAGACAGTCTCAAGTGGTTATTCGAGGAACTGCAGTTTTTGGCATTTCGGGGTCAGTTCCATTTTCAGCCTCAGAGGTTGCCACATGATTCCAACAGTGCTGAATGAACGGTTCAGTTTGTGCCAGACTGCTCTCTGGCGGTCTGAGTAATTATTTACGATGGTACACATTGTGTTTGTGAGAAATGGAGAAAGAGACACAACTCAGAAAATAGAAAGATCAACATGTGGTGGTGAGTGAATATCTGTTGAGTTTACATGAAGAAAATGGTTCCTGTTGTTGTTTGGCTGCCACGATTGCAACTGCTGCTTCTTACCCCTAAATTCCACCAAGTCAATGCTTGTTATTCCACCGGTCAGCAGAGTCTCAGGAAGTCAAGCAGCAATGCATCCGGTGAATTTTCAAATTAAAATGCCTTGCACAGACTCGGGATCATGTTTAACTTGACTAAAACATTATATTGACGGCATCTGCTGCTTCTCCGTCCAGCAGCCCTCTGTATTCTGTCCATCAGGAGAAATAATACTTATGAAATACTTATGATAACGTCACTGTACATAAAATAGAAAAAAGTAGATCATAATTAACAAAAGCACTGTATTGTTAACAAAAACATGGTTAAAATTGTATCCACCCCATATCTATTTTGTTTATGATTAAATTATTATTTATCTATCTGTGTAATTAATAAGATTGATATGTTTTTAACTAAATCACAGCCACAAATCTAATATCTTTTTCATGTGTAACTGGAGTTAGTTTTACTGATCTGTATAGCTCTCAAGATGAGCCTTTTTTTCCCTTTTTGACTGAAAAACAGCCAAAATTCTTTGATCTACTACACTGTGGCTGGACTGCAGGCTGCAGCCCAACAAAGAGCCATGGTAGAATCACTAAAATCAAGGAAACATGACCACAAAATCAAGGGAAAATGACGAAATAAGCACAATCTCATAGGGTCTACAGTATCAGCTGGCAGGACGCTCTACTTCTGAAACGTTTAGCAGACGCTCTCGGAGTAATATTGAGCCGCGTGGAGGACGGAGCAGAACCTCGCCACAGCTGTAACACTCTGGACATGCTGCTGGTGGAATCCCAGGGTCAGGCACAGACGGAGGCGAAGGCAAACTCACTGTAGGCATCTTTTTTTGATACACTATCACCATCAGCTGGTAAGTAAGCCAGCCAACCTCAGCTAACATGTTAGCTAACAACCTTAGATTATAGAAGAGGAGTTCTTTATTGCCACATGGACATTGTACAGCCAGGCTGTCCTCTGCATTTAACCCATCCTATACATGACCACATTGCGTTGTGGTATATGGGAGTAAAATGAGTGGTACATTGTATGTACACAAAGCCCCCAGGAAGTGCGCCCTGCAAATTTGCAAATGCAAATTTACATAGTGGCCAAAAGTGGAATTACACCGTTTGAGTCGGTCACGTTATTCACACTGGCCCAGAAAGACTTTTGCTAACATGGGGAAAGAGATGTCTGTAAATCAGTAAATAATTTTTTGCGAAACATCTTCTGGCCCTGTCTAGATGTAAACTACCTGGTTCGATAACATTTGGAAAGTCTAAAACAGCTGCAAGGTTACATTTTTTAGATCACCATTCAAGCTAGCCGAGGTGCTAATCTGGAAGTTGGTCGCTCTGCCGGCAGGAGTTAACCGCTCGGCTGTGCTCGGCTGTGCTTGGCAGCGTTGGGCTGCCGTTAATTTGTACTACGCAAGCTCTATGGGCCAGTAGATCCGGGTTTTTTACACATTTCTAAACCCGGAAAAAGAGCTTTCTATGCTTCATGCGCCATTGAGCAGCTCTCATAGGAATGAACAAGGCCCCGCCTCCACGGCTGTATCCAAATTTCACTACAATACATGATGTACACGGGCGGCATGGTGGCGTTGTGGTTAGCACTGTTGCCTCACAGCAGGGTACCTGGTTTGAAACCCGGTTGCAACGGGGTTCGGTCCGTAGGCGGGGGCCCTTCTGTGCGGAGTTTGCATGTTCTCCCCGTGTCTGCGTGGGTTCTCTCCGGGGTCTCTGGCTTCCTCTCACAGTCTAAAGACATGCAGCTCAGGTTGATTGGTGACTCTAAATTGCCCTTAGCTGTGACTGTGAGCGTGTATGGTTGTCTGTCTATATGTGTTGGCCCTGCGATAGTCTGGTGACCTGTCCAGGGTGTACCCCGCCTTCTGCCCAATGACAGCTGCGATTGGCTCCAGCCCCCCCTTACGAGGCCGAGCGGTTACAGAAAATGACTGACTGACTGACTACATGATGTACACTCATATTTGCTGTGCATTGTGGGTATTATGTAGTGCACTGTATGCTGACAGTTGGAACACTACTACAAAATGGCGAACACACTATATAGTGCACTATTTCCATGATAGGGAACGGTTTTGAACACAGCTACTGTGGCAGGCTGCTCAAACAATTGAATGTGTAGGAAACCCTGACATGTTAAGCTCAAACACGTGTGTCCTTTTCTATATGAACTTAATCACAAATCAAGATGACCTTTGACGTCTGTTGAGCTCAGCAGCTGTGCCCGCTCCTCCGCAGACTCTGAGCTCTGTTCAAAACTTGCTTCTTGTTGATTGGTTGATCTTGCAGTTCACACAGTGTACAACAGTTTGACTTATAGCTTCTCACATCGGGTTCCGTGATATATTTTTTAATTAGCTGTAGGTCTCTTTTGGTGAGGGAAGTAAACTGAATGTGTCTTTGTTGCAAGACGCAATACTCGACCAAGAACATATTCCCATTAAGTTGTCTAACATAACTATTATTCATCCAGACAAGCTGTCCAAGAACACACTCTTATTTATTTATTTCCTATTTGCAGCACTGCCGTGGGGAGCGGTTGTCAAGGGACAGGGAGAGGTTCCACATACACTCACAACAACAATAACACACACACACACGTGCGCAGATACACACCCAGGATGATTTGACAGGTGAGGAACAGTACATTTTCCGCTCTGGCGATGCTGCAGCTGTGGGGCTCTCAGAAACATCAGAGGTTACAAAAGTGGTTTGGATTTGTTTGCATACATTATGGATTGTGTTCTCTTGTTTATGGAGAATGTGATGAAAACTATTTCCTGGGAGCATTCCCATGCTTATATATAAAAGCTTGGCTTTGTGACCACAGCAGTATTTTTCACCCTCACCTCACACTGTAACAGTTTTACAAATTTACAGCTGGAAACAGCTGGTGTTCTGACATCACTGTCACCAATGTCCAATGTGGATAAATGGCATTTGTGTGGGGCCCAGTTGTCCTTATTTTGGATTGTGGGGGCTGGCAGATTTTTAAAACCCTTAGTTAATTTGACTAAATTGGTGTTATGATAGTGGACAATCAACCCCATGTGTTTACGCAGGCGTCCAACAACCTCATCAGCAGAAAAAATGCTGGCATTGCACATTTCTGCACGCCACAGATCCGTTACATTTGTATGTTATTATGTATGTTAAGTTTAACAGAGGTAGACCTAAATATTTAGTTCTGTTGTACATACAAGTATGTTAAAGAAGTTAACCCTTGGATCTACTTTAGTTCTCTTGTGTTGCCTCCCACAAGTATTTACACCTAAGTGTAAAATTAGTTTGCTTTATTTTGACAACATGGGAAAAAGTCAATAAGCAAGAAAATTAACAAGAAACAATGAAAAAATGTTCAAGGAAACTGTTTTTATAATTCTTATAATTATGCATGTAAAATAATGTAAAAAGATATAATCTTTTTTTCCATGCTTATTTTTAGGTAATTTGTTTTCTTTTTTTGAAAAATTTTGAGAACTTTTCTTGTAAAAAAAAAATGCAAAAAAGTTAATTATTGTTATTTACATACAGTATATTATTAAGTATGTATGTTAGAATGCTCAAAACAAATCCAGTCTTTGAATAAATAACGACCTACTGACATTTAGAAAAATAAAATCCTGTTTTTATGCTATCATATTTTCACTGTTGTGTATTTACACTATATATATATCCTATCATTTAGAGTCATGGTTAGTAGAGTGGAGAATTCATCTGGTGCAGCGGTGCAAATTTGGGAAACAGCCTCAAAATGTGATGAACCATTCAAATACAAAATAAATACCAATTAATGTTTTATACCTTTATATTATTGATTATGTTCAGAGAAAAGGAAGAAAGGAGTGATTATTGTTTGTTATTATAGTTTTATACCCGTTTTGTACCCTGTGAACAATGTATCATCTAAAATAACATCTAAAAATAATTCTGAAAAAAAAAACCCCAAAAACATTTTTGATACAAAATTCCCCTCACAAAAATATAATAACCATACAGAACAACAACATATATGTCATGCCCTTTGACCACATTTGGGACAGCATTTTGGATTTTGATATCTATGATGAGTATATTTGTGAATGTTGACATGAAGTCACATGACCTGAGTAGTTAACCCATCTCCCCCTTCAGTGTCTCCCATGATATAAAGTGCAACCACTTAATGCTCTTCCCCCCACAGCCAAATAACTGTATCTCCCAGGATACAGAAACCATTTCAATTTCTTATCAATATTTTGGTCATTTCTTGTTACAGATTTCCTTCTTATGTTCCTGAAAGGAATCAAGACAATTTGCTCAGGTTTCAAAGGGTTAAGTCTTAGTAGTAACAATTCAAGCAGCAACACTTCTTGTCCTCACTAAACTTCATTCCAGCAGCAGTTGATGCAGCTGATGAACGAGGCGGACATTATACATTACCTTCCAATTTCCAGCTGAATGAGGGAGCACTTAAATAAAGATTAGGAGGGCTAGCTCATTAGCCACCTCTGCTATATTAGCACAAGACAAACCGAGCGAGTCCCCATAGGCCTTATACTCACATTCTGGGATTTAATTGATACTCGATTGATGAACATTACAAGTCATGATCAGAACATCCTTAGACTTCCTTAGGAACTAAGTGGTGCTGAGAAAATAAGACGAATGAGTAAGTGGAGCAAGCTAAGTCGGTTCCTGGTTAAAAAGCACTCTTTAATACGTGCATATTCATTACAAAAATGCTCTCAGGGTGTCTGCTCTCAGCGTGTCTGCGGATTTTAGAGCACTTTCTGTGACCACGTGCTGGTCTGAAGATTAAACCCAGTTTGTGTAATGTATTCATGAGTTTAAGAGAAATAGCGAAACATTCTAAAAAATGTGCTCATTTTTTTCTTGCTCAGAGTTAGATGAAAAGATCAATACCACTCTCATGTCTGTAAGTTAATTATGAAGCCTGAGCCATGGGGCAATTAGCTTAGCATGAAGACTGGAAGCAGAGGGAACAGTTAGCCTGGCTCTATTCTCACTTCAACAGTCCTCCCACCAACATCTGTAAAGCTCACTGATGAATGCACCGTTGCATGACGGAACAGCAAGTTGTAGTTTTAGAGGGAGTTGCAGCCATGCTGGGGCTGTTAGTTGTTGAGCAGCGGCTGGGCAAAGTTACTGCTTGGATTCTGGTTTTCGCTGTCAGGTGGCCAGAAACCAAAACATTGGACAGAGCAGAATAGTTCTTCTCTGGTTAGATCTTTATTCTAGGCTAAACCAGTGGTTTCCTGGCTCTGTCTCTACACTGACACCAACCATAAAAACAATGAGTATTTAGTAGGAATATTTCACTTAGTGTAATCTCACCGTGAAATATGGCATGTTGTTTTCGCTTAAAAACATCTAGGAAGTACAACTTAAAAATGAGGTTTAATTAAATGAGGTTTAATTAAATCAATCTTTCGAAGTAGTAGTTCAGTACACCAAGTTTACTGTGCTATACTGTATATCTGTATTCTGCTGGTAGCCATCTAATCAGTCAAAACACCAGTTAATCTCCTAACTTCATTATTGGCAAAAACTGTTAGATTTATTTGGTTTACTGGAGTTGCTAACACTTAGAGAGAATAAGGTCAGTGCACTAGTCATTTCTAAGTTGCTACAACATTACAATGTTAAGTAAATGCAACTAAATTTCAGGTAAACTTAACACTTAGATATAAAGTTAAAATAAATTAAGATTTATTGTTATATCAACTTTTTTTCAAGGCAATTGGTTTTTAAGATCATTTAATTTGATCAACTCAGATTTTACAATGCATCATATAGTCAATCTTCATGGCCAGCTTAGAGCAACAGTTTCAGATCAGTGAAATTCAATTCAATTTATTAAACTTTATTTATCCACAAGGAACAATACTTGAGGCAGCGACAGTTATGTCGTTGAATGTGTAAAATAATGGACGTAGCCACTGACTGTGGCCCACCTCTGACAGTCTCTGACAGACAGAAAGATACACACACACACGCACGCACACGCACGCACACACACACACACACACACACACACACACACACACCTGCCCCGCATCTGACTTTCTCACATCATCTGAATCACAGGACTGCAAACAAGCTATTCCAGCCCATTTTCATTCTGAAGGTGTCAAATATCTTTGGTTCTGCAGGCACCATACTCAAAGGGCGGACTTCACAGTTCCGACCACTTTGGATTTGGCTTCATGCAGAGAAAAGTGAGGTTAGGTGGGTGTCAATAGAACAGTACAAAATAAAAAATATATCTTTAAATGCAGTTCCATATTTAGGCACAAAAAAAAGTTTAATGACACTAACAGACGATCGCTTTACACTCAACACGTTCAATGCATGGAGGGAATCTCATGCACTTTTAAAACTAGATATTTCATTTCTCAGGAGGACTCCCTTATGGGGTAATCCTAACCTTTTAAATTACATTGCAGACAGAATTCTACAATGGTGGAATAGCAAGGAAATTCGAATAGCTGCTGACTTGTACCTAAATAACACGTTTGCCAACTCGCTGAGAAATTCAACCTTCATACACAGAATTTTTTTAAGTTTCTACAAATTAGACAAACATTTTTTTGGTTTTATTTTTCTTTTTATGTTTCTTTTCTTTCTTTTCTTTTTAATTTTATATTAAATATAAAATATTAAAAAAAAGAAAAGTAAAAACCAAACCATGATGTTTTTTTTTTTCTTAACCTAACCACACATGTCTCTATAGTCTAATACTATATCTTTTTGTTGACGTGTGTGACGTGTGGCGTTGGTTGTGGCATCCCAGAACATCAACAGCAGATGCAAACGCTGCGTAGCATAATATGGAGATGAAAGTGTCTGCTGACAAAGTGGCGATATGTGACGACTGGGATAAGAATGTGTTGTAATATCACAAATATCATGTTTCCCACAATAATGATAGTTTAACAAAACAATATCTGACTGCCATGTAAACCATGTCCATTTGCACTTATCTTTACTACACAGAGCTTTGTGTTTTATTGCCTTATGATATAATTGCACCTTCAGTAAGTTCCTGCAAATCTTTAATAAAGCACTAATGTCTTAAACATGCATTTTGTACCCTCAGGAAACACACAGTGCATTTTAGTGAGGAATATTGAATGTAAACAACACAGTATCTGTTTACAATCGCTCCTCTGGGAAAGCTAGAGGAGCTGGCAAATCAAACCCAGCTTCAGGGCTTCAGCAGCGAAGCAACGTGGGCTGAAACCAGCTGTGTGGAGGGAGGACAGACTGAGTGAGAGAGTGGTCCTTCTGTTGTACAGTCAGAACAACTGTGACTAAATGTTTTCAAACCAAAAATAATCCGTTTCATTCTCTGTCTGTAAGGTGTGAGGTGTCAGATGTGTAAACTGGGCATGACACCGACAGCAGTGACAAAGCGGCCTGTCTCTCTCAGAGGACAGGCAGAATGTGGAGACGGCTGCAGGATATTTTACTGTCTGACATGAAAATCAATGTAGTGGTTGTAGAGATGCCACTCCTAAATCTACACTCTCCAGGGATCTGTGTGTGCGTGTATGTGTGTGTGTGTGTCTGCTGTCTGACTGTCTGTCTGCGGTGTGTCTCTTTTGTCTGAAACTCTCATCATTACTCTCTTCTTGCACTGACCTTGCTTTAGATCTGGATGTCTCTTTATCCTCCATCTATTTTCTCTTTCTCATTTATAGTCATAAATGTGCAGGATGTGAATGTGTAAGTGTGTGTGAGAGTGTATGTGTGCGTGCAAGAGAGAGAAAGTGAGAGACACACAATGCAAGAGTCAAGGGAATAGATAGAGGAAATGATTCAAGACACACATACACACACACACACACACACACAATAATAATGGTCATGATAACATATTTAAAATGATGTTACGGAATTATATTTATTATATATAGCATTTTTATTTTTTAATTTTAAACTAAACTTCTAGCTTATTTTTGGGGCATTTCTTTTTTTCTTTGCTCATTGCCTTCTTCCTGTATTTTTGAGAAAAAGCAAAACTATTTGCTCAGGTTTCAAAGGGTAAAATCTGACTTGTGGACTCCATTTTTTCACACAGTTCAGCTAAACACAAGGCCACAAAAGACAATATAGACCTACATATAATACTACAGTTTTTATTAACTTCACTATGAAGATTTGAAGGGTGTGTGTGTGTGGATGGTGTTCGACAACAATTTATCCATTTATTCTACTTCTACCACCCTACATAGTGGAGACAGACTGCACTCTAGACAGCTCCTCAGCTGTAGCTGCTCCCAGGAGCAGGATCAGCACCTTGGACAGCGCTGCAGCACTCGGTCCTTGTCTCAAAGTTGCTGGTGTTCAGGCCGAGTAGTTGATTAACGCATATTTTTCCAGGTTGGGTGGTGCGGATTGGCTATCAAAATGGGTTGGGTGGATACAGAAATTTCTGAAAAGCCTGATTTATGTTTCACTAATACAAACATTATAATCCCATGAACTTTGACAACTTCAATAAGACAGTAAAATTGATATGTTTAATTTCTATCCAGTAAAGTGTGTTTTAAAAAAAACTGAGAATTATAATTAGTTAAAATTGATTGATTTCGGGGTGACCTCTAGCACAGTTAGAGTGTGCGCCCCATATAGCTGAGGCTTCTGCAGCGGCCCAGGTTCGAGTCCCGCCTGTGGCCCTTTGCTGTGTGTCATTCCCCCTTCTCTCTTCCACCTTTCCTGTCAATCTCAGACTATCCTACCAATAAAAAGAAAAAAAAATGCCCCAAAAATAGTTAAAAAAATAAATAAAATAATTTGATTGATTAATTGATTTCTTTTTTTTTCATCTCATGCATACTATGTGCCCAACCCTCATGGGTTTATAAGACACCAAAATTACAGTTACAGCAGTCAAATCATTCATTACATTTCATATAATTACAAAGATTACAGCTCAGTCTTTAACAAAATATCCTACCTTCTTTCCAAAGCTTGAGCAAAGAAATTTGCGACAAAAAAGGTTCCCTTCCTGAAGCACAACTCAAGTTTTCCATATTTATCCAACAAAAAGAAATCAACATAAACTGATGACATTTTAGTTGAAAGTGCATTTCTCAAGTCATCATAAACAGGGCAACAAAACAAAAAATGAACCTCATTCTCAATATGACCTAGGTCAGACAACAAACAGTCTGTCCTCCTCTGGAGTGGCATTAAACCTGTTGGCCACCAGAGCTAACAGTAACCATCCTGAGCATAACTGTGCACACAGCGATCTTTGTCCTTTGTTTAAATTATCCTTCACATAGGGTTCTACACTGTAACCATTCTTTAAGACTTCAAAGTTCATAGTTTTGACTTCTGCCATATATCAACAGACCATTTCTCTTTACGTGAAACATCTTGCTTCTTATCTCCTGGATATCACAGAGTAGTCTGTTCTGGAAAATAAATGACAAGTTGTTCAAATAAAATAAAGACTTTAACTCCTTCATCCAGGAATGACAGTGTGAGATGTCCCAATTAAAAACCTTAATTAAACCTAGTGAGTCTCTGACCAGACATCTTCATAAGTATTTGACAATTTGATGTTTCGTGTTACTATTGTTTTACAGTTTGTGATGAGCACTACATTTTTTAAACCACAGCGTGCAGTCACAGTGCAGCAAAATACAATTTTTCTGCACATTTGATTGTTTTGAAATAAACAGCAGTGATTCAGAGTGCTTGTGTTGTGTCAGTGGGGAACAAAGTCAATTAATCATTTCACTGTTTGTAATGGCCATGGTCACACATGGTAATATTGTCCCAGTTCACTCTCTCTCATCTCATTAGTTTGCTATCGACACAGGTTAATTTAATTTGCAGTCAGCCATACCTAAACAATGAACATCACACAGATGGTTAGATTGCTGTCTATTTGTTTGCTTTTAACCTTACATTGTGTAGATGATGTGCACACATTTAAGCACTGTTAACAAATTGTTATCATTTGGTGCACATTATCACACTCCTTTGTTCTTTTGGCTGGCTGGCAGTGGCTGGCTTATTATTTAACTGGCCCAGGTGTAATAACTGCTTATGTGTAGCAGCGTCATGGATTGACTTTATAGAGTTACTTTTTTGGACTAAGAGTTAGACTCTTAGTCCAAAAAAGTAACTCCACCTCTCCACCTGTTTCCCTCCTTTTCTTTTGCTGATAACTGTTAAGCAGACTGCCTCCAGATTTGCTTTACTATTTGGACCAACCACAAACAATCTAACTTTGGTGAAGAGCTTCCTTGATGAAAATCATTTGGCCATTTGGGCTGGCTGTGCGTGGGGCTTGAGTTCCGGCTGATGCCAGCTCAAGACAAGCCCCAAATTACCCTCTGCCAGACAGCCTCTAATTATGTTTCCTTTAGTGATTACTGCACACACACGCATGCACGCACACACCCACACAAACACACACACACGCGTACCCACACACACACACACTGACACACTGACACATTCAGAGGCCCAGTCAGCTAATAAGAGAGTGAGGGACTGGTGGTTTTGCCAAAATTGGTATCATGATGAATTTATATCAGTCAATACCAATTATTATCAAAATAAAAGTCAAAATCGTTACTTCTTCAAACTTTAAAGGCTGAGTCTTGCTCCTGAAGTGAATTTGAAGAAACTTGATGGTTGATAGTCATTAAATTACTCTTTTTTTGTCAGAAATGACAAACACTTGCCAAACAGTGGAAAATTTCACAAATCTGGATCCAAAACGAGTAGAATTAAAAAAAAACAAACAAGAAAAATCTTTATTCTGGTCAGCAGCATGTCAAAATCTTTGTTCAGATGGTTTAAAATATGTAAGTGTTTAAGCTGACACTGGAAGCAGAATAAATACTTTTAACTAGCAGTATTTAGTAACTTCCATTTCTCTATCAAAGTAATATCCAATAACTGACTTTGATGGCAATGGTGAAGTATGGCCAACTTACCATCAGCATGAGATGAGTTGACTGCCCAGACAGCTAAAGTATTATGTCGAATTCATGGGGTAGCTTACAGCTCTTATCAGTGATAAAAAAAGATCAGACCTAAAAAGGAGGCTTATGAGGGTGAAGAAAGCTATCAAATTATCGATCCCGTCAGCAATCCCATATAGGTAATTTTTCATCCTATTTACTCCACACATAGGCCCCACATACACATTTTGGCTGGGCAATTACATTTACTCAAGTAATATACTTAAAAGTACCTGTTAGTATTTCCTTTCCATAACGTTATCACTTTCCCACATTTAATAGAGAAATAGTATTGTACTTTTAATTCCACTGACTTTATCTAACAACTATGGCTGCTTTGCAGTGCCACCAGCTGATAACCAGGCTTGGACAGTATTCTAGTTTTCATACCTGCATATCTTCCTGAAATGCCATTGTGGTATACTATATGATGTAATATGTGTGAAGTAATATATGTTTTAGACTAAAACAAAGCAGACACAGATAAAAATATAAAGAAAAGTAATATTCTCATACCTCTTTTCCTTTTAAACAGAGAAATTCAACTGTACACTTTTTGAATTTAACTTCCTCTCTGTCATGAAAAACTGATACGGCTTAATTGCCTCGTTAACTCATCATAAAACACAATTGACTCAAACTTTTCAGCAACAAAATAAAACTCACTTAAATCATCTTGGTTACCCTTGTTAGTAATCTATTTAGTAAGTCCACTGCTCCAACAATCACCAGCTCCAGTTTGGTTGAAATAAATCCTTAATTCAGGAAGTTAGATGTAAAAACATAGTGTTATTCCCCACAGTCTCTCTCTGCCTGCTGGCCATCAGCTCTTTACAGTGCTGTAACTTCTCCCTCCACTACTGGGTAGAGGTATTGAAAACATACCATTTGGATTTCTAATTACCCTGGTATACTATAATACCTTGATATTGCCCAAGAAATTGTTAGCACCAAACAACCCTGTCTCACTCCAAAGTCTTCACATGGTGACGGTCGGGCAGTAACCGTCCACGTCAATCTATAACATGTTAGGTATCCCTGCCACGTCAAGCTTTGACATTCCGTGTTCAGAGTGAAAATGGGTGAGTAATCACGTAATATTAGGAGTGCGAGTGTGCTTATAGGGTGGGTGGGGAGGGGTCACAAAAACAACTGCCTAGGTCAAGGTCTCAATATCAAGATTTTTTTGACAAGTTGTTCTTTAGGTCCTGTAAGCGGTCTGTGTGAGATACAGACATTAGACATTGTGGAGTAGCAGCTGTGAAAAATGAAAGTTATGCCAAAATGAAACATTAGAATGAATTTTAGGTGAGGTTTATGCCAACTTCAAACTTGGCAAGATAACAGAATACCAAAGAGCCAGATACTGTGGGCAGCTCCGCCAAGCCTGTGAGGAAACACACTGATTCACAGGCTGCCTCAGACCTGATAACAGACAGTGCTCTCTCTGTGTGTGTGTGTGTGTGGAGGGAAGTTTTATACGTCTCAAGTCAAACTATTATTCTGAATGAAATGTAGACAGTGCTTATCGGTGGATTAAATGCGAGTTTGCTGGAGAGAATGTTTCTGTGTGTTTGTGGTGGTTGACAAAACACTTTTAATGACATATGGAGGGCTGGCTGACTGGTAGAAGTCTGGGTTTGTGCTGTGTATTTTAGGGTATAGAATGGATGAAAGCACAACCAAAGGCTCGGAGGTAGGGCAGGTCATCCGCTAATCACAGGGTTGCTTCGATCCTCAGCTCTTCCTGTCCACACGTCCTTGGGCAAATACACTGAAACCTTAATTGCTCTTGATGGTTTAACCAGCGTGTGTGAGGGTGTGAATGGGTGAATGAGAGTCAAATTGTAAAGCGCTTTGGATAAAAGTGCTGTCATTTTTGTTGGTGCATGCGTAGGCCGGAAAATGACAGCTATATTGACTGGAATGGAGCCATTGTTTTTCTGCAGCTTATAAAATGTGTGTGTGTTTGTGTGTGTGAAGCCACTGCGGAGAACTAAATGACAGCTGCATTAAATGGCGTAGTGTTTTTATGTGTCCCGGAAAAAGACAGGTGTTGTGATTAGGCTGTTTCTTGTAATATCTGTCTATCTGCCCGCCCCCCAGGTTCAGTACCGAGAAGTCCCAGTTACATATGAAGAGAACAAACAAAGATAAATTGCATTCTTAATATTCATCAACAGGTGTTTTTGCCCAAGGCAGCTTACATTCAAGAGTAGAATATTTGAGTATCATCAGCATAATAGGGATATAAGAAGACAATATTAGAATACTTATTGATTAGAAATGTTAAATCATTCATCATCAAATTGCATCCTATTTAGTTTTCATTTTAAAGCCAAAAGACTAGTTTATGACCTTGTGCACCTAAGGTAGTGGTAATGTGCTGTTACTATCAGGTAGCTTTGTGTAGCCCTTGAAGTCCAGCCCTCAACCCCCAACAGCATTTGCTTTGGACAGTTGGTTCTCTATATGGGTTGTATATATTTTCATTCTTATTTTATTTTATTTATTTTATTCTTTTTGTATAAAGCAGGGATTATCGTCTGGATTGAAATAAAGTAATGAAGGAATATTGTAATGGGGCTCAATAGGCAGGTTTCCTTTACAGATTTGTGCAGAACTCAGCAAAACTGAAATGCAAAATTTTTTCCACTGTGCGATTTCGCAGAGGAATTGTGGATTCAAAACTTCCAGATAATCTGCTCAACTTTTGAAGAGTTATGTGATGCAAAAACACCTCTTTTAGCTCCAGCTGCATCATGAGGGAGCCAGTTCCTACTGACAAGCACATAACCATAGCATCATGTGACCTAGAAAAGACTAAAAAGGTTTCCATTGCAGTTATAGCTTTTTTTAATCACCTGAAATACCAACTCATGCAAATGTTTTTCTTTTTTCTTTTCTTTTTTTATGTGTTTCCGTTAGGTGTAATTATATTTGCAATTTCAATAAGTACAACTTTAGGTTTAATGGAAACCTGTCTAGTGACATCAAGTATCTTTGTATAGGCTGCATTTTACACTATAGCATTGGGTCTCAACCACTGTGGTGATTTCTTTTGCTCTTTTTGAATCATTTGGGAATGGCTGCCTTCATGCTGCAGGGATAACATTAGCATGTAGCATTGGTTTTGCTCCTTGTTTTTTTCTTGTTCCGCTGACTGACACACTTGGGTGAAGCTACGAAGATGAGCTAATAAAATTGTCATGCACAAGATGAAGAATGTCACTGTAGCTGCACCTTGTATTATTTTGTGGAAAAATAATTGATTGCTTGATTGATTGACTGATTGATTGCTTGACATCAGTGAATCTCTAACTCCCCTACTTTGCATAAGATCCAAACCTTGGTTTTGTCCAGCTCTGCAGTGAGGAATGTACTGAGTGCTTTGACCAGCTCCCTCCCTGCTCATTTTTTTTTTACAGCACCAGCTTCCTGCTGGCTCCTTGTAAATGTTGGCAATCCAGGAACTCATTCTGTACTGCTTATAAGTCAACTAGGTTCACTGTACGATGAGAGGGGAATAAAATGGCATGAAAATGTCACAGCGTTATCTTGATATCAAGTAGAAAATATTAAAGAAATCCTGCTGTATCTGCAGTGGTGGAGAATCAGGGGTTAAAGCAGGAAGCTCCTCTGCGGGGCTCAGAGCGCTCTGATTGGCCGAGAATGAGTCACACACATGTTCTCTAATGAGCTGACAGGCCACATCAGTGCTGACTGTCTGGGTCTCTGAGTGTGTCAGTGTGTGTGCGTGTGTGTGTACAGGCATATGTAGTCCAATGCCAATATGTGTGTAGTCTTCGCCACTTAAAATGTGTGTGTGTCAGTGTGCATGAGTGATTGCACCTAAGGGCCCAGCAGAGTATTGAGGCCAGTTGAAACAGGGCGACATCAGAGGTATGCAAATCACACACACACACACACTCACACACACACACACATTGAGACACACACACATACACTTTTCTCTCTCAACCATTTGAATTTTACTGCAAACTTAAGTGAAGTCTGCGTTCCTACTTGTGTCCACTTCTCCCTGCTCATTATAATTACATTATGGTCCACTGCTCCACTCCCACCATCCTTCCCTAATATGTAACTATATAGTAGTATGTAAGCATGGAGCTCGCCTACAGAAAATGTTCTCAGAATACAGAGTGGACCAGCATATGTTACATGCAGAGAGAAATCTTTCCTCTACACATAGCCGCAGCAGAATCTTTGCCTGCGTGGTTCAGTGCCCACTTTGAGTCAGACAGCATGTTTGTGTTGTTATTCAGTAGGCTGAAGAACCATTCCACAAGCTAATTTATGCATTTTCTATAGTACTAAATTATCTATAAGTGAAGACATTCATAAACTATAATTCCTCTTAAGTTTGTGCACATTCTAATTATACTGTTCTTGACACTTTCGTGCCGTATGATTACTGGTGTCGTGCAGCTGTGGTGTTGATGCTCTCAGTCGAAGGAGGATGCTTGGAGCGCATACACATCGTTAGCTGCAAGTCTCCTGAAAATGGCTGAAATGAAGTCCCACGTCCCAAGAAATATACAGTTAGTTAAAGTAGCTGAGACGCTCTGGTTGTCATCATAGCTCGATGGCTTCAGTGGTTCAGGCTTCCATTTCATAACATTTACTCAAAAATATTTAAAAATTTGATCTAATGAGCCCAATATAACTGTCAGTGGGCCTCATGCAGCAACACTCTCTTAAATTTCTCTTATATTTTCTCTTAATTTTCTAGTAGGAGAATATATAAGAGAAGTCAACTCCAAACGTTCTCAACCATCCAAATCTGCTCTGACCAGGTGTGCTGAATGATGAATCCCACTGATCATAAATCACACAGGTAACACCCCCTAACCACTATATAAGGGCAGGTTTAGTGCCATGTACGAAAAGACTCCTAAATAACCTTAAAGTAAGTGTGATTTCAGGGAAATGTATTTAAGTATTAAAAGTAAAAGTACACATGCAAGAAGGTTTATATGAATTTAATAAATCAAAACAAAAAAAAGGAAAAGAAACAAGTCCTCATACATATATGCAAGAAGCTGGAACCATGAAATGTTTTTTTGCATTAAAAATGAATTGCATAGTTATAAAAATAGTTGTCAATTATATATATATATATATATATATATATATATATATATATATATATATATATATATATATATATATATATATATATATATATTTAATGTATTGACTATTTGTTTTAGCTGCACTTATATATTTTTATTTGTTTTGTGCACAAAAATCTGGATTTGTAAAAAAGTCATACAATAATAATGAAGTCAAAAGTACAACGTTTCCCCCTGAAGTGCAGTGGAGTAGGAGTGAAAGGTGACATTAACTTTAAATACTCAAGTAACGTAAAAGTTGCTCAGATTTGTACTTAAGTACTGTACTTGATTGAAAGTACTTTGTTACATTCAAGCTCTGCTCAGCAGAGGGACACACAGTAACTGAAATTATGATAATTGAGATCAATGCACTGTGTATAAGAGTATTTCTTTAGCCCTGAAGTTTTTATAATCCAAACATTGTAATTACTCTAAACATTATTTAAATTTGGTTTAATGATATTCACACATTTCTGAATGTTCCTCAAAGCTAAAACATATTGTACTTGCACATGAGAACAATTTGTAGACTGTGAAAACAGGATGTTTTTCTCTTATCTTTGAGTTTGGATCACTTTTTTCTTACTTAAGAGAACAGCAATATACAAAAACATTGGTGTGTCCCAAAAATCAATAGGTACTAACAAAATAAGAACAAATTACGGATAAGAGCAAAATGAGAGTTTGTTTGTATATTTTTCTTGCGTGAAGCCCAATGTCACAGTCAAATTGTCAAAATTTCAAATAAATGTGGCTCTTGAACAAAGGATCATACTGCTCAGGCTGTATGGTGGTGCTTTTTACCAGCATTTAAACCTATGGAACCTGAGAAAACTGGCTTTTATTTCTTTTAAAAACATGGGAAAATGCAATGAGCAACTTGGCAAGTCTAGAAAATTAAATAAATAATAAATAAAAAAAAGTGAAAGGTGACGAAAAAAATAAACTGAGAATTAGGGGTGGCAATTGTTTTTTATTTTAAAAAGTACAAAAAAAATGTGGAAACTATATCCATAATCATGATAATTAGATATAAAATTATGTCATAGAAATAATATATATATAGATATATATAAATATATTGATGAAGTTGCTTCTCGAGGACAATGTTACTCTTGAACTCATATGTCATCATTTTTGTGTACGGAAAACAACATATGATCGACGTATAATTAATAATAGTTTTCTGTATCTGTCCTTTACATACTGAAAACAGTGCTCAGTATTGATAGCATAGATGCTATTGATATTGATCTGCTCACTCCCACAATGTTTGAGTGGAACATCCTGCTGATAAACTCTAAAATCGATGAGTAGATGATTTCTGTGTGCACTGACAGAAAGCCTTCAGTCTTTGCTCCCTCCAGCATCGCATCCAGGTTCTGCTGTCTCACCTTGAAAACTCCTCAGGATCATCAGCATCAGATCAGGCAACATTAATCCACCAACCCCGATAGTTGTGTTGCACTCTGCCAGATATGCACCGGCATTATGGGAACAATCCATGCTGACAAACAAAACAGTAAACAAATAGGCCTCTGCTGTTTTCTGCACAAAAAAGGGAATCAAACCTGTGACTCTGCTGACTGATTAATAATGATCCTGTAAAAAATGATCCCCGAACAGCAGAGTGTGGTACCTCTGCTCGTTGCCATGGTGAACTTCAGCAGGTCTGAACCCCAGGTGTGTGTGTGTTTGTTTGCGTGTGTGTGTGTGTGAGCAGGTGAGAGAGAGAGAGAGTGATTAAAACTGGGCAGATTTGGAATCATCTCCTTGTGATATTCCCTCGCTCTCTGCTAGCCTTAACATGTGTGTGAGCGCCTGTAGCTTTACGTGCGTGTTCATGTGTGTGTGTGTGTGTGAGAGGAACACTGAGGGCAGCAGAGCTGTACACCAGTCGACAGTCTGCATGATAATAAGGTGTTAGGTAGCAGGCTTTACCTCACATACAAACACACACACACACACACACACACACACACAGAGTGCTGCATTATCCTTTCCCTCCTTCCGCATATGCATTTCCTCTCCATCTCTCGTTCCCTCCCTTCCTCCCATGTCTTTTCTCTCTCTTGGTTTTTTTCTTCTCTGCTCTTATCATTTCCGTCTCGGAGCTTAGCCCTTTCTTCTCTTCAGTCAAGCGTGGCACACACACACACACAAACATGCACTTGTATACACACATGCACACATTTGTATACACACACCATTCCTCTTGAATGCACACACTGCTCACTGTGTGTGTGTGTGTGTGTGTGTATACAAGCTCTCTTGTCTGATTGGCCTACTCTACATTTGCTGTATCTGTGCCAGCCCACATGCACAGTCCACCTCTTTCTTCCATTCACTTGTTATCTCTTCCTCTACTTACAGTATGCGTGCTTATATTTTTCTCTGTGTGTGTGTGTGTGTGTGTGTGTCTCGATGTGTGTGCAAGCAGTCATGGTGACAGAAGAAGAGAGCAGAAAAGAGCAGGAGGGACGGGGATGAGATTGAAGAGGAGTGAAAGGGGGAATAAAGATGGAGACAGGAAGAACGGAGAGAGGAAAGGAGAGAGGTAGCCGGGGGGGTAGGATGGATCTTTGTATGTGTGTGTGTGTGTTTGTGTGTGTGCGGAGGGAGTGTTCGGAAGTGCAGCCAAGTGTAAAGAAATAATCTTGACAAAGCCTGGAAATGCTGCAGCTCAGCAGTGGCCCGAGCCAGAACACAGCTCTGGTGGTGATAAATGTGTATTTCAGTGACTTAATGAGCGTGCTTGTCATTTTAAAAATCCAGCATAATACCTGGATTATTCGCTTTGACATTCCATTGTTGTCTTGAGTAATAAAGCGTGATGCAGAGATGAGAGGTGTTTCCTCTGCTGACTCCGATATTTACTCGTCTGCTTTCAGTCTCTGAAACACTGCCCACGAGTTTTTCAGTGTATATTTTTGTAAATAGATTTACTCATTGAGATCTGTTTCAAGTTTCACAGCTTTGTGGGCGGGATTAAGGACCAAGACATCCTCTCCTGTGCCGAGATAGATAAACAGATACATGAATACATTTTCTTTTCCTTCTTTCTTTCTTTGTTTATTTTAATATTTAATATTTAATATTTTGTTTTTTCTTTTTTCTTTTTCTTTTGCTATTATTGTCATTATTATTATTATTATTATTATTATTATTGTTATTATTACTGTTGTTGTCGTTATTATCCCTTTTTTTATAATTATTATTATTATACTCACTAATATGTTTTCGCAAAATTATATATAAAAAAATATAATATACATATATATATTATAATTTTTCTGATCTTATATTTCCCTCTTAGTAATTTTTGCTCAGTCCATCTTGTCTTTCCTCTTTGTCAGCTGCAGACACGCCTACACCTAAACACATATGCACAAATGACCTTAATAACCACCTAAAGCACTGTAAAATAATGATTTTGCATATTAGTAACAGTAGGAAAACCACTATGCCTGATCATTTCTTTGTATGTTTGTTGTTATTTTTGTACTTCCCTTTTGCACTCACTAATATAAAAAAATGCAACAGGAATGTATGGATCGGATCAAACCTTGTTGTGCAGGTTGCTGTAAGTTCACTCACAGAGGTTAACTTTGAAACCACTCTTTAAGGGGCCATGTGGAGTTATCGTGTAAACACCAAAAACCAACTCAGGTATCCTCTAATGCAGTGTGCCTGAGCTGGTCTGTGATGGGGTCCAGATTTCTCTGTGCAAAGTCCACACATTTTAATTTACCGCATACTCAGTTTGGTCTCACAAAATGTAAACAGCACATGGCTTAGAACTAGAGCTGTCAGTGTTAACACGTCATTCGCAATGTGATTAAAATTTATTAAAATTATTTTATTTAAACGTCTGCATTCCTGAAAAATAGGTAGAAGATGGATGTATTCATCATTTCTTACAACAAAGTTTAAAAAATGAAATTACATTTGTCCTTGATCCTACTACATCTTTTGGAAATATGAAGGCATCATTATGGTAGTCCAAAAACCAGAAAGTGACATCACGGTGGCTGTTGATTAATTTATACAGTGTGTGGTTGGATTACTCATAAATGCCAGCAGTTAGAATATTAGTGGTGCTATACATGCCTACAGCAGTTATAACTTGGGATGGGGATTTAAACCCAGTTCTATTGAGGACCCAGTTCCGCTTTTTTTTTCAAGGGTTAACAGGGTTGATAGTATCAATATCAAATAAGATGAGATGATACTTTATTGTCCGTTTTTACAGAAATTTGTCTTGCATCCACAAGCTCTCAACAATCAACAGAGTAGCATAAAATGTGAAACAAAACAAAAACCCCACACATAAAAACATCTGTGCCTCAGCAGTCCTCCAAAAGACTATGCAGTAAGAGAGCATATGATAAACACTGCTATGTGAGAAGCACATTCACATCATAGACATCACACATTCAGAGAAACCCCTGTCCAGTCACAGTATACACATGGGATATAATTCCAATCTATGTTGTGTTGCATCAGTAAAACATAACAATCCCCATCCCTAGTTATAACAGATATGGAATATCCTACAGAATTATAAACTTTAAAGACTTTTTTGTCTCTATGCCCAGTGCAGAAATGTATTGCATTGCCGTTTCAAAGTGCAGGTTCAATGCTGAAATGTAAATCAGTAGTTGTCCTCTCTGTAACCCAACTGAGACCAACTCTTGAGCCTTGAGGAGGCTCTTTCAAAATCTGAAGCTCCTTCTGTCAGGAGAATTGTAGAGGTGGGCTGATAATAGCTAATAATACAGGATGATAAATGTATGGTAAAATTGAGGCAAAACTCCCAAATGTGCACCCCTGGCAATCTACTGCACTGTACCAACATAGTGTAATAGAGTAAATGTGCAGCGCAAGTGTATGTGTGTGTGTGTGTGTGTGTGTGCAGTACACCTGCTGTGTGCACCTGCAGTAAATGAGAGTTTAGACTGTTAGTTTTAGGAAACTCTTCACTTTGTCAAACGGAGAGTAATGATGACACTTTGACAGTAATAAAGACTGACTTATTTAAAGCCTGAATAGTTAGCCGCACTACCTCCAGGTCAACTCTGAACAGCCACGTTTCCATGGTAACAAAAAGTGACACCCGCTGACCATTGTTTCCATGGTAACAATCAGTGACACCAGTGACCAGTGGCGTCAAATGACAAAAAAAAAAAAAAAAAAAAAAAAAGGCGATGAGAACAAAAACATAGCTGATGATTAATGGTTTGGTAACGTTTTAAAGCCGGTCACGAGAAGGGAAAGAGTTTTTTAAAAAGTACAATTTCACCCATTAAACTATATAGAAGTGAAGAAAAGTGTCCTGAGCTCTTCCAGAAGATGAATATATTATTTACTTTATTTATGTGGTTGTGGCTCTCACTGAATGTGTCTCTGGTGTTCTTTGGTCAGTTTTTCCAGAGTGGCTCTAAAAGAAGCTTCTATAAAACCACAGATCACATTAACCAGTAACATCAACATATTTTTAATCAGGATGATGTTCATTTTAAAGTAAATGCGATAGAATTCCTTCAGATCATACCATACACTTACCACTTCACATGTTTATATGCTCAGTTCGGATTTGCTGAAGTCTGTTTTTACACTGATGTTATATTACAGCTGATAGATCAGTCTGTTGGTATGAGATTGCCGTAATGTATGATAATTTGATCATTGTGTCACTAATACAATAAGCACTTTTTTCAGTTTACACGTCTCATTTTAACTCATTTCCTGGTTCCTACATCTGTGTTCACGCATCACATTTCATGTGATCTCCTCACAGCTAATTGTTTTTAGTGAAAGCCCATGATCACACGAACGTGACATTGGGGTCACGTTGGTCTAGCACGCACTGCTGTCGTGCCATGTGTCAAAGAATAATCGTTAAATACTTGTTTACTGAAGTTATAAATTTAACCTATTCGTTCTTGTGATTGTGACTGGTGTACAATAATTTCTCTCAAAATACAATAATTTTGAGCCTCTGGTACGACAGTTTAACATTTCCAAACCTGCAACACTGTTTCCAACTGTAGAAGCAGAGTGGAGGTTTCTGGCACATCTTCAGACAAGCCTTCATGAAGAAACATATTGCTAATAACATTTAAATAGGTAGGTATGAACTACAATTTTATTTTTTTAAAAAGGTAAAAATGACTTAAATACAACCACTCATATAAATCCACATATATATATAAACCAATGGGTCATCTGTAAAGGTGGGTTGATTAGAAGTTCATGTGACTTTAGACCAGTAAAAACCTGAAAAGGGGTGAGGGGAGTGTCCAGCAGGAGACATGAATGTCACCATATTAGGTCATGAGCTGAGAAGAAGCAGCAGTAGGTGGTGTTAAAGTGATCATCATACCTCAAGACATCATGGGAAACCAATATGAATTAAATGAAAATTTAAAAAAAGTATTGTCTTAAAACAAATCATTGTAAAAATACATTACAAAATTACACTTAAAACTGAAAAATCCTCATTTATACCCCCTGGAAATAGACTTATTAAATTAAAAAATAATCCAAAATGCTTCTTTCTTTGTTCCTCATAAAACTGACATTACTACCTCTTTGACTTGGTTTGATCACTTCTATACCTGGGGAGAGCAAAGAAGAAAGAGAATGCTTAATTTCAATAAAGTCTCTTACAACAGGGCTGGTGGCGTCATTCCTTTTAATGCACTCTTGTGTTCAGAGATGTGTTCTTTGCAGGAGCAGGAGTTTCACCTTTATATAATTTGCCACATGGCAAATGTAAACACTGGCTCCAACATCGGAAAGGTTTGGGCAGGTGTTGTTTGACAATCCAATCAGCGTATCTGTGTTCACTAAGAGGAATCAGGACGCAACGAGAAGTATGAGAACCTCTCGTGTGGTGAGAAATCAGCCTCGTCAGTACTGAGCAGCGGCCTATTGCAAACACTGATCCAGAGTCCAGGGTTGTCAAACTACCACCCATGTGTGAAGGAAGGAGCGACTGCAGAGTGGTTCAAACTGGCTCCAGGCTACACTGTGGAAATGAACAACAGAGTCTGTGAGGTAGCACCGGAGCGAGGGAAAGATGGAGAGAAAGAGAGGGAGAGAGAGAGAGAGGTCCAGACAGACAGAGCCCGCAGAGAAGAGAGCAAGAGGGGGAATGATGGTTTTTCTTCTAGAGAGAGAGAGCGAGAAAAAAGGGAAAGATGAGGAGAATGACAGAGCGAGCGACATGATTAGATGTTTGTAGACGGAGAGAGGAGGGAAGGGAGAGAGAAAATGATGTGCTGTTATGTGAGAGCAGATCACACTAAATGGGCCGCAGAAAAATACTAAGCTTCTGTGGCTGAGCGTGTGTGTGTGTGTGTGTGTGTGTGTGAGAGAGAGAGACGGGCATGTAGGAGGACTGAAAAGCCTGTCTCCTCTTTTTACCGTCACACACTCTTCTCCCTCTTGTTATCTCCTATCTCGGCGGCTTGTTCTCCTCTTCTCCGCGCTCTTCCTCATCTCTCTTATTGTCTTATCTGCTCTGCTTTTCTCTCCTTCTATTTCGCCTCCTCTTTTTCTTGATTACACCTGCCGTCTTTCATTCACCTAGAATTTCCTACATTCCCTACCCTGACAACCCCGCCCCCCCACTGATTTCTGCTCTTCTTCTCTCCTGTCCTTGGGGTGACCAGAGCAACCAAGCTTGTGTTGGGGTGGTTGACCCGTTACCAAGGTAACACTCTTCTGCGTGCTTTCCTTTTTTTTTTAATTTAACCTTCCCACTAGCCCTGTATTGAAATGTATCACATGTGATCAGATAATACTTCTAGAAAGGCACAAAAAATGCAAAAACAGCCCAAACAGGACTTCAGTCAAAATCAGCACTTATAGTACATATGATTTATAAGCTGTGTCCCAATTCAGGGTCTGCATCCTTCGGAGGCTGCAATTGAAGGCCGACTACGTTACAGCGCTGCGCGAAGGCTGTCCCATTTGGTCACAATTCGAAGGCTCCTCCTTACGCAGCCCACAAATGCAGCCTTCTTTTCCCTCTTTTTGGAGGACGCATTGCTACTATCCTTCGCGGCCTTTCATTTCCCAAAATTCCTTGCACGCTCACAATCTTTAAAAATAATAGTCATAATGGCAGCACAGAGTGGAGATCGGAGCGTTGATTTAACTTAATGTGGGTTTTTACTCATTTGAAAATTAAACGCCAGATATGTTAAACTTAGAGGGACATTAAAATCTCATAATTTCCTTCAGAATGTGTGACGTTAGTAATGCTAACACGTAGCCACCTAGCATACTAGCTATGGGAATATAGAGCCAGCTCGGCACTGCAGCCCCTCTGTGCTATAATAATGGCTATTAAAAAATGCATTCTGAAAAGTCAACATGTCAAAATTATTCAGTGATTTAAGGAGGTCTCTTTCCCAATATTAAGCAAATGAGGAAAAGTCTTTCTGGGCCAGTGTGCATCACGTGATGCTGTAGTTCCACTTTCGGCCACTATGTAAATTTTGCTTCAGAGGATGGTGCACTTTCTGGGGGCCTGGGCTGTACTGGTACCAGTCAAGCGACCAAGGTGAGCTTCCTCCAAAAGGCGGCTGAGCTCAGCCTTAGAGATAGGGTGAGGAGCTTGGACATCTGGGAGGAGCTCAGAGTAGAGCTTGCATGTGTTATTGTTTTTTTGGTGTTTGTTTGTTTTTTTTGCGCTAAATGTTATAGTTAGGGCTGAGTGATATGGCAAAAAAATTGTCACAATAATTTTCCCCATATTAATCGATATCAATAAACGATGAATACATCAAGATAAAGGAAAGATCAGCTTTCATACACAAAAAAAACCATTAAATTTCAACTTTAATTGTACAAAAATAATATGCCAAAAATAATATGTTTGAGTTATAGCGGAACTATCGAGTGGAACATTCCCCAAAATGTCAGGAAGCACCACCTTGCCAAGTTGCTCCTTGCCTTTTTAGCCATGTTTCATTGAATTAATATGCTCTTGTTTTAAAGGTTTAAATGCACGTGAAAGGCTTCTGAATGCAGCACAAGAAAACAGATGTGGTTCCAGGTTTCAAAACATTATTTATCCTGCTCTCATAATGTATATTTTCTAATGTTTTATGGGAAGATGCGCCTGCAAATGTACAGAAAAAAATCACAGGTTAAAAAACAAATATGTCTCTCTGTGATTTAATGTCTTTATATTTGAGGCCAGTCTCAACATAAGGCCTTTTTCTCTTTCAATTTGAAAAAAAAAGTTGTGAGATATGGTGTGACGCCACCACAAAGGTGAGAGCAGAGATATATGTAAAGTTTTGTTGGAGGGTTTTAAGTAAAATAACATAGAGAGAACTGTTAAAATGTTGTGTCGCTGCCCTGCTGCTGCTCACAGGTTAGGGGGCGTGGACTTTGTGAACAAAAAGAGGGATTGATTGGATTGTTTGAGGAGGGCATTTTGATTTTTGTTGTCAGTGGAGGAAACAGGTGGAAGCTGGGCCGCCTGCTGTGGAGAAAATAATCGATGTCTCTTTTTTATGTTGTTTCCTTGACCAGCTGGCGGAAGAGGTGCAGCCAATGTGTGTGGAGGACTGAATACAGAGCAAACTAAAAAGTTTAAACTGGACTGTTTGTGTTCCCGATTTCTCCAGAAAGTTTGATTCATTGTTTTTGAACATTTTTCCTCTATTTTTGCAATGCATCGCTTTTTCTGCTTATGCATTATTGCATTTTAAAAGGGTCGACTTTGAACATTTTTGTGCTCAAGTGGATGACTTCAACACTTTGAAATGTGGAGCGACATCACTACTCTTTTGCTGCTTTCAGACGCCTTTCACAAATTTTTAAATCTCAGAACCCAGAGCAAATAAAAAAAAGGCAATATTATCTTATAATTGTGTTCAAGAAGCAGTTAACTTTTCTTTTAGTTCTTTCTCTTGCTAGTGTCAGTAGGGGGTTAAAGGGGGAGAACTAAGGAGCTACTGGGTACTGGGTATCACCCTTGACAATAAATTGTCCGGGTCAAAACACAATGGGCAAGGCATTAGCTGTAGTAAGGCCATGCAGAATTCCTCAATGTAATGTAGCTAAACTTAAATAATTGTATTTTTTGCAGCTTTACTACTGTTGGGTAATAAGGGTGAAAGCCATACAGAAAGAATTAAAGTAAATTCCAGGTTAGTGCAGAACAAATTGGTAAACCTTGTTCTCCAGTGTCCATGCAGCATTAACTTCAATAATGATAGTCAGAGAGGTGATGAAGTTTAGGGTAGAAGTAAGGTAGTAAAGTAGTACAAAAAAAAAAACGGGTTGTTTCAGGTGTTTCTCTTTTTGTTTTCCACAATCTCTGTCAGCTGCTGAATGGTGCATTCAGTTTTCATCCACTTTGTTTCCTCAAGCTAATCCGTCTTGCCAAGTTATCATTCACTGCTTCATGTGGTGTACGCTGGTCCTCATTCATTTATTAGTTTTCTCAGTAGTTAATTTATTCATTATTGCATTTCTATGTGTGTTCGTTACAAGTGTTATGGTCACTGTGGGGCAGTTGTAGCTCAGGTGGTAGAGCGGGTTGAATCAGAATGTTGATGGTTCAATCCCCGGCTCCTCCAGTGAACATGTCGAAGTATCCTTGGGCAAGATACTGAATCCAACTTAAATGGCATTTTCATTAGTGTGTGAATGGTGGCAACTTATATGGTAGCTTTGGCCTACGGTGTGTGACTGTGTGTGTGCGTGTGACTCATAGTGTGTTTAGTGGTAACACAACTAGAACTTTTTGAAAATGTGGTATTTTGGTGCGCCTGATGGTATGCTTTCTACAACTGTATATGTTTACGCTACAGCCATTATTCACATTCTTTTGGTTTTAATTTTCTGACAAAAAATGTAATATGTTTTACCAGTTGGTTACATGTTTGATGCAAGAGGCTTGCTGTTCCATTGCAGATGCTCAGATATCTAAAGTACTTAATGTCTGGATTTGTCAGCACCTTGTTGGCACTCTTGGCAAACTACACTTAATGAGTGTGCAAGACACGGTTGAGACACAGGAATATTACATACACATAAATCGCTCTGTGAGCAAAATTTTTTTTCAAAGTCAAACTTTTATATACGTTAATATTATTTTCTACTTTGATTGAGTTAATTTTTTAACCTACATCAGCCCTAAACATGCATACATATCAAATATTTATTCATTTATTTATTATTTCAACCCTTTAAATGCCAGGTTTTGTGATGATGTCGCCATTTTTTTAGTTGTAAAAGCAATGAATTATCTTCTATATACTACATGCTAAGTAGATTTTTTTTCAATTATCACAGCATGGGATATGTAAATGATTAGCTGCAGCATTGATTTTACTGCATTATAATTTTTTGTGGTAAATACTCACTCAATTTTTTTTTTTCAGGATTTTAACCCTTTAAATTCCATTTTTTTCCCCAGTAGCCACTATATTTTAGATTATATATATATATATATATATATATATATATATATATATATATATATATATAATTTTATTTTATTTTTCAAATATACTTCATGCATTTTTTATTATTGCAGCCTGGGATGTATCATTATTTGTAGCAACACTGACTGTGTTGGTGCACCTAGTGGAAATAGCATGTATTTTCTCCATATCCCAAGTATGGTAAGAAAAAAAAAAGATGTAATCAGGTGGAAAATAGTCAAAATGATAAATTCCAAGGCAAAAGCCCAGAATGACACCCAGGAAAAATACAATGCATGTTTTTATGCTGGTGTTTGTGGGATCAAAAACTGCAGTGTGAATTTTTTTTTAGTGGCATTTTTTTTTTTTTTTTACACATTTAACAGTTTAAATTTAACTTTTTATGGTTGGTACGATTGGATTATTAAGTCATCTTCACTTATTAAACTTGAAAAAATAAAGTGAATTATTCAATGGCAAACTCCCTCTGTCTGCAGACGTTTCCTCTGCCACTAGCTCATTCTGTTTACAGTGTGTGTGTCTGAGTGTGCATGGACATAATCGTTCCACTCTGCTGTTCCTGCTAAGCTAAATAAACGCAGATAAGACCTGAAACAAACACACACACACACGGTTCACTGCGCCAGAGGCTTGTGCATGTATTTCGTCGTTCTTCCAGAACCCTTGATGTGTTGTTTTTATATTCCTCCCTCCTCTTCATCCTCCTCCCCTTCTCTTTCTCCTCCATCCCTTCTTCCATCCACCTACCCCTCCTTTTTCACTTTAACTCAAACCTCCTCCAGCTCCTCTCTCCCTTTCATCCTACTCTCCCCTCTCTTCCACCACCCCTTCCCCTCCCTCATTTTCTCTTTTCTTACTTGCTTTAATCTGCTACCTTCATCACCACACAACTCTCTTTCTCCACTTTTTAATCTTTCAGGTGGAAAACTAATTAAAAAACAGAAATGAAACTAGAAAAAGAGAGTTGGACAAGGGAAAATGTGTGCGGCAGTACCGTATACATTATATTCTATACACGGAGAGAGAAAAAATACAGGATAACATACAAAAAGCTGCGAGCTTAACTTAAAAAAAAATCTTGTGTCACAGCAGAGTAAGGAGATGGGGAGAGATGGGGGTGATGTGTGAAAAAGACAAGATCAGATTAAGCGGGAGGAGGACAGATGAGATCAGAAAGAGGGAAGGAGGAGAGGAGAGAGAGGAGCCGAGACGAATGGAGAGAGGATTAGAGTCATTTCAGTAAAGCAAACCAAGCATTAAACCTGCAGAAAGAGAGAGGGAGAGGGAGAGAGAGTGAATGGAGAAAAAGAGGACAAAAAAGAGCTTTTGTTGTCACTAAACATTTGCAGTGTAAAGTATGGCTGGATGATATCAATCTCAATCAAATATAATGTTTTTGACCAAGTACCTCTGTGTCCAGCCCATTCTCATTCCAAAGTCATCAAATACGACATCCAATACTAACGCCAAAATCCACCTTTTGCAGCAGTATGATACATTGTTGGGCGGTGTTAGTTTGTAACACAACCGGACAGAACATTTTGCAGTGTTATGATGTGCGGATGGCTGGAGTCAGTCATAATGCAGCTAGATGGCACCTTTATGTAGTGATGGCCAAATTATTTTCTTTATTTTCAGAGCCCACTAGATGGCGCTCTCTGTCAAACTAAGAGTGGAAAGCACATAGAATTGCCATTTCTTGAGCCTTTTTCTTTAAACCAAGAGCGCCATCTAGTTGGCACAAAAATAAAGAAAATAGATCATAACGCTTCATGTGGCCATCACTACTTTCATTGCTGTATTAGGCTGAAGATATGCTTGCTGTTTCACCTTGCATTTGCGTCCAGCTGTGTCCGGCAGTGTGCGGCTGTGTCTGGCTGCGTCATGAGAATTTTTGTATATATACTTGGCTTTATGTGGCACATGTTACTGGAGGATACCTCTAGAGGGCACACAAGAGAGCTCAGGCTGTATACAACTACCGGATGTGTGGGATGTAAACAACAGACATGGCGACACTTGAGTTGGGTCAAGACAAGACAAGATCAAGGCAGAAAAGGCGTCAGTGTTGGACATGTTAACTGCCATTCACAGTTCTCGATGCACACAGAAGACAAAGACTTGATTCTATATTTTAAAAAAGTTGTTGGGGACTTGCTGTTTATGATGTTGAAAGTTTCAGTTTTGATTAAACATTTGCCAAAGGCATTTAAACAAAGTTTTGTGTTGAAGTTTATTATATTACGAATTCAAAATATTGACAGAAAGGCCTCTAGATCAGCAGACTTTTTTTTCTTTTTTCTAATGCAGGAGGCGCTGCCAATAACACAGAGCGATAGATACGGGAGGATTAGGCCAATCACAGTGCAGTTTGCTTCAGATGACGTGTGGCAATGAAAGCGGATACAAATCATCGGTCAGTCTTCCGATTGGATGACAAGATCAAAACAAACCTATGACCTCTCCAAAGGAACAATGGAAAACCAATATGGTGTTTAGCATCGATGCTAATATACTTTTATCATCAAAATATTTTAAAAATATGGACAGAAGACAACCAATATCAGATCTATCATCACAGATTTATTGAACAACGTCCTGTAAAAACACCAGATTTCCAGGGTTGAACAGAGAGGCTTCTAAAAGAGCTACAATGCACCGGAGGCATCCCCGTGAACGTCACAGCCAGCAGCTTTACACTGCGGAAGAAAGTAAGACAATCCGACCTACGGTCGTAGAGTTAGTACACTTTACATAAAGTGGAACACATTGTAGTCGCCGGTGACTAAAAATTACACACACAGATTAAAATCTGTTGAAAAAGGTACTTTGGCCTAAATGTTATGTTATTAGGGCTATATTTTTTAAATTGGGATATTAGCTCGGTTGTACTGTTCAGTAACATGCACATTATGACCATCAATGACTTTGTTTCCTAATCCCAACCATCATGACTGTCCACCTTAGTTGTTGTATTACCAATACATAACCAAGTGGTTTTGGGGCTTAAACCTAACCACAAGTTAAACACAACATTGTTAAAATAAAGTTTCAATGCATCCATGGTTTAGTGATTGAGTTGTTCAGTAACTTTGATTTGCTCTGGTTTTTGAAGGCAGCGGCATTAACATTCAGCCAAAAGGGATGCCAGACAGAAACTGCATGTATTTGTTATTTTTGGAAGGCAACATGCACATTGAAGGGCACATTGGAAACAATGTATTTGTATTTGTTGTTTTTGAAGATTTATGAGTTCAATAAGAGCAAATGAGTTTATTGCTGAGAGCCACACATAGGGTAGGAAATTTACACAAGGTATTTCGTAAGGATTAGAAAAAATAGCTCACCAGCCTTAACCTTTAGTTTCTTTATCACAAGTGCATTGCATTTTATTGTATCAAGAGATAAAACTCCTACCTTTGCAAATACTTTCAGTCAATTTAGTTGAAAATTCTAAACTCATGTGGTAACAATTTTTAAAATTATGAATACCCCTGGCATTATTATCATGAAGGTTGTTCTGCTTAACTTCCTTCTGAAGTGAACCTGAAGGTTATGTTTTCATTGGTAACAGAATATCTGACATACTTACAAATAGTTGTGTCAGTTTGAGTCGACACATCGTCCTTGGCTCAAGGTTTACTTGGTTAGATTTTATGTTGATCTGATTCTGGGATATCTGCCAGCAGACCATTTCTGTTTCCCAGCCATCACTATTACTGCTGTGTTTGTTTGTTGGCAGAAGGGTTCTGCACTTGGAAGCTGGCTGCTAAGAAACTACTGTAAACAGAGTTGCATCCATTCATTCATTCAAGCCTTGAAGACAAACAATAAATGCAAACTGCTAACAACTTTACAAGTACGCAACCTGCTCTGGTTGATAATGCCGTCATCTTGACTTCCTGCTATAAAGGAATGACGGATATTTAGCTGTGCACTGACATTTACACAACTCCTATCAGTGCACCAGACTGCTGAGGTCACACTGCACTTTCTTCTTATTTTTTTGGTCATGTTTGTGTGATAGAAAATTCCAAACTTTTGGCTGGTGTTCCTGGTGGATTTTAGCAATGCCAGGTTTTCTCCACTGTAGGTGATCTCAAAGTCAGCCTCAGATCCTCCATCCAACTCTATATGTGGTGTGTGCGCCTGTGTTTGTGTGTGAGTGATTGCATTTGCCCTGTATGGGTTTTGGCATACTGAGCAGACCACACATGGTGTATAATTATTTCTAGAGAGGCAAGAGCATGAGTGAGGAATGAGGAGAAAGTGGGCAAAGAAATGCGAAAAGAGCAGCGGTAATGATGGGCAGAGACAGAGACAGATGGGGAAGAACAAGGCTGAGGGAACACGGTGAGATGGAGGGATGAGGAGAGATGAGACATGACAGGAAGAGAAGTAGACAGACAGAGAGGAAGAGACAGCAGAGAGGTGGAGGGACCGGCAGTAGTTGTGTTCTGGCCCTGCAGTGAACCTGCTGTTTAAAGCTTAATGCTAACACCTACACACACTCCCACAACTAATTGCCATTTCTATATATACATTATCCTTTCTACGTCAGTATAATATGTGTATGGTTTAATGCCTCTACTATATGTGCAGCATCATGTATATAAAGCTCTCTTATTTATAGAGCAGAGATTTGATGGGAACAACAGTGTCCTTGCATAAATTTAGATGGTCAGTGGTTCAGTGTATGACCCCCCCAGTGTCCTCACCATGTGGTCCCTGCAACACACTCCACTCACAAGAGTCAGAGCAGTCCCTTAAGGCCTCCTATACCTCAGGAGACCATTTCCCAAAGGAGTTTGTAGATGTGGCTTTCCTATGTACATGTGTCTTGTCAACATGTTCTGCTGTCATCACATGTTGCTGCTTTGCAGTGGACTTTTGTGTCTACATATCATGCTCTAGGTATCCCTTTACGTCTGTTGTTAATGTTCCAGAATGCCGTTTCAGTGATGTCAACACAAGCACATGGTTGGATGACGCTACACGTGGTTATGTTTATGCAACAAAGGCACATGGTAGCCAACGCTGGGGTGTCAACAAATGCACATGCTGGCAGGAATGGCTAGGATTTGCCTAATCCTAACCATTCCTGCCAGCATGTGCATTGTTGATGCCCCAAAGGGACATGGTAAGATGTAGATTTCTACATCTTACCATTTTCTACATCATGGTAAGATGTAGAAAAAAACATCACATTCAAATTGGAAGTGAACACCATATCTCCCCACCATCCCTTCTGCCTTCCCTATAGAGACTTTTGAGCTCCTTATGTTACATTGGTACCTGCAGCATTTCAACCCAATGCCGTCTGGCCGTGTTCTCAACGGACACCGCCCATCGCCGTATCACATTTAAACTGGGTATACACTGCTTGACTTTAGGCATAAGATATATAGGATTCACAATTGTGATGACCCTGTCCTAGTCCACACCATTTAGCATGAATTGTGGCCAGCTGGCGTAGCAAGTTGGCTCAGAAATCTGTAATTGTATGAGGGGTACAGGCTGGAATTTGCAGTGTATGAGGCGAACAGACTCCTCCCAACATGAGTTGGAGTTTATAAAAAATGTTTGATATTATCAGGGCTTACTCTGGACGCTGTTGTGTAGTGTATACTGGTCACCGACCCGACCGACTGGGAAATGCTTACTGTCAATAGCCACCTATGTTGCACCTAGCATTAACCATCATCGCCTGAGCTTGGATACAGTATGTTACATAATGTTAGGTACTTCATTTACTCATCTCAAGCTCCCCCTGCAGTCTGTAGAGTCCATACTCCCCACATCTTCCCCTCCATGACGTCACCGAAATGCTTTTTCTACATTTCTTTTCTTTCTCAGTGCAGATGATGGCACATATAGATAGATAGATAGCCTTTATTGTCCCATAGGGAAATTTGTTTTAACAGTTACTGCACTGCTGCTGCCTGTCTATCCATGTTTGATTCTTTTCTTGACAGTTGTATATTTAATCTTGCTCTCGCAAGTGTTGTCATGAGAGTTTGGTGCATTCAGTTGGCTTCAGATGGACTTACAAGTCCTGTAGTCTATGATCCCTCATCTGGCGCAGTCGTATATTTGTGTGATCCACTGTTTTTAAGTCCCCACCGTCCCCAGCTTAATGTGGCAGGTGCCATCTGCTGGCGTATAATATCACTGTGGATGGTTCTGTTGCGTTCTCAGCTGACGCTGTCCAGCAGCGTATCATGCCGATGTGAAACGTGGCCTGCGTTGGGATCTTACGCCAATAACACTAAAAAGCGGCGGTATTTGACAACTTCTCAATGAGAACTGGCTGATAGAATACACTGCCCCCTACATTGCCATCAAACATAAACCAGGACATAAATTGTGAGATGCAGAATCATCTAATATGGGCGTAATTCAACGGGATACTGGGCTAGAAATGAAAAAAAAAAACATGGGCAGCACCATACTTTATGAAATGGCATCTGGCCTCTTGCACCAGCTGCCCAGGGGCCCCGTAAACTGGGGGACTGGCCAAGATGTCAATGCTGCCACCTGGTTCACTTTTATATTGCAGTGTCATCGTCAAGAGAGGGGAAATCAGCTGGTAGAAAAAAGCTGAGACACAGAGTGATACATTGTTGGCTTTGTTCTTTTTATGTGATGTATTGATATGAGAAAACATACGTGGAGAGCAGCTTGTTTGCATGCAGCTTGACAGAAGGCTTTTGTCTGTCGACTGACTGATGCATCACGTTTGCGACATTTCTCAGTATATGTCTGCACTAAGTCTACACACTCCTGTATATTTCTGAAAGTCATCAAACGACCGTTGCATTCATTGGATTTCTTTTGTTGCCACGGAGACAGCGTGGGTGCCGATGCATTCTGACTTGTTTGATTGGACAGCGGGTGGATGAATGCAGTTTGTGACAGCCTAGTGATGACATCGTGACAGTGGAGAAGTTAAATGAAAACTGGGACAGAAGTTGCTAAGAAAATGAGTGTTTTTCTGCTGGATCAGTCGTCCCTCTCGCTCTCTCTTCTTCTCTATCTTTCCCAGCAGTGCTAATAGTGCAGGATTATCCATAGTGGAGATGAAAAGGGTTTCATTTCCCTCTGAGCTTTGTGTGTGTGTGTGTGTTAGGAAGGGTTATTGTGGTAGATGAAAATAGCAGCCAGACAAAGTGAGTAATTATCTGTTCTCCCTTTCTCACACTGTCTCTCTGTCTTTGCTGTCTGACTGGCCTCTATCTCTTTTCATCTTCCTGTTTCCCTCTCATGTCTCTACCCCGTCATTCTCACTGTTTTTCAATATTTTTCGCTGTTTGTCTCACCTCCCTTTTTTCTTCTCACTTTGTATGCACTAAATCATCTAATTTTAAAAACTATTTTCAAATGTTGAAACGCTAGCTTTTCCAGAAAGATGTCCATCCACACTTGGTATACAGTAGCTATAGCTCCTCTTTGTCCTCTTTTGGGGGCAAAAACTGCAATACTACAAAACAAGTTCTGCTCATGCCCAATACAGCATTTTTAGCATAAGTGTGTGTGTGGCAATGCACCTCACATATCTTGAGGCTAGGCATTTATCAGATGTACGGTGTTCCAAGAGATATTCAATGGGAAGGTATTTAGAGCAATTTGCAGAGACACAGTACCTAACTTGGTCCTAAACACAAAGCTATAACTTTTACACTCTTATATCTGTGTCCTTTGCTGGATACATTTCATCTTTATATATATATATATATATATATATATATATATATATATATATATATATATATATATATATATATATATATATATATATATATATATATATGTATATGTATATGTATATATATAATATGATTTATATTATAGTGAAAATTGTATATTGAAATTTGTTTATTAAAGTGAATTTTGGTGTGACTCGGTGCTTTCTCCACTAGTTAATCAGTGTATATATTAAGCAGGGCATTATTAATTTGAACACGGTGGCTTGACATTCAGTTCATACTTGTTAATGTGTCAACCAGAGATTTAGAATTCCTTATTCATACTCACACCTGCCCAACAAATGCAAAGCGCACAACTTATGTGGTCAAATATAAAGTGTTACATGTAATTAAATTCCAAAAATAAGTTATTCAGTTCAGTTATTGAAAGTAAAAACAAAAAGTGATTACATTACAGTTACTGCACAAATGCAGTTATGTCCAGATATATTCTTTTTGTTTTTGCCATAGCATGTTCTGAACATTTTCCAGTTGTATTGCCCAGTTTCAAGCATCTGTAAGAAAAGTCATCAAATGTAAAAAGTTAATGTACTCTGATGAATTGATCATATTTGTTACATCCTTATTACATTTGACTAGGGTAAATGGGAAAAAAAAAGTGTTACATTTCAAAAGTAACCTTCCCAACACTGACTGCTTCAGACATCCCTCAAAGTTTCTCAGATTAATCCTGTTCTGTACTAGAGAAAAAACAAAAAAAGAGTTTTTAAGTTGCAGTAAATTGAACCAAAACCCAACATAGACTGCAGTTACATATTAGCTACTGCGTTCTGCCTTTGGTTCACAGAAATGTGGGATTCTGTCAGGCCAAGGAAAATTGCAATAATTGTATAGTGTTGTGGGACCAACTAGGTGAAACCCTGATGAAAGGAGGTTCCCACCTGATGACCCCAAAGATGTGTTAGTCCTCACTGCTCTCTGACCTTTATATTTAAGCCATAATAGCTGATTGGTGACCCTAGTTTCTTTAGTGAGTGCTTATTATTTTCTGGAGCACAAGTTTCTTGTGTTCAGTTGAAATCCCCGTTTGTGTGACGGGGAGGAGGGGGAGGTGGCAGGGCTTTGGGCCGATCCAGCGGGACTGGTTTTTAGTCAGTTCAGACCTGCCACCCTGGCCCTGCTTCCTCTCTCTTTCTTTTCTATTACTGCTCTCTGGTATTCTGACCACCATTCACTGAATTACAGTGAATGGTGAATGTGAGAATGAAAATGAAACAAATTTAATTCAGTAAGAAATGAAAACAGGAAACAATAAGACACAATTTGCAGTTATTGCCTTCACATATGGCTATTTTTAGTATATTTTTAGGATCATAGGTCAAATCATTAATCATGCATTTTAGGTGCAGAAATTACATAATGGAGTCATATTTAATAAGTGCATTAGCACTTTTCTACACAAACATTTGGCTTTACAATCAAAAAATGTTGAAGCCATTTTTCTCAGTTTCAGGGTCAAATCAGTTACTGCTTTGTCGGGCAGGACTCCAGGACTGCAGGACTGCAATGCTCTTTCCTCCTGCCTCAGCCATGCAGTCCTGTCCCACCTGCATCTCTGCAGCAACACTGCAGCCCTGCTGTTTACTGAAACCAACCAAAGATCCCACATCACACAAGTCCTTGCATCCCTTCACTTGCTCCCTATAAAGTGAAGAACAGATTTCAAGATACTGCTTATCAAAAGGCTCTAGATAGTTTTGCACCTTTCTATTTCTCTGAGCTCTTGCATCAATATACAAGGCCTCACAGGTCATCAGACCTAGGTCTGTTACTATCTATACCACACTCCTGCCAATCCAAGAATTGTGCTTTTACAACAAAAAACTTCCAAAAACCCATTTATGCTGTGATTTATTTGTCCTCTGTATTTTTCACGTGTCCTTTCTGCTCATAGCTGTATCTGCATGATTCATATTTTTCTTTATCCTGTACAGCACTTTGTCATTTGGTGTTAAAGAGTGCTATAATAAAATCTTACTTACATACTTATTAACCCTTAGAAACCCGGAGCAACATCACTTTTCTTGTGCTACTTTCACTTATATTTAAATCTTTTAAACCAAAGCAAATTGGTGTTTTTTTTTTTTCAAAGAAAAAAAAGGGAAATAAGGCAATGTGCAACTTGGTAGGAAATATTGCACAAAATGCAAGAAATTAGTAGATTTAGAATTTTGTTTTTAAAGTCAGTGCAATATGTAGGGGAAAAAGAAAAAGGCAAGGGGAAAACAATATTTATAATGATTATAATTACACACTGAAAATTATGTTGTTGTTTGCTTAATTTTTTTTTTGCTTTCTTTTCATTTCCACATATATTTTCAACTCTTATTTATTATTTATTTATTTATTCAATTGTCAGTTTTTTTTTTTAACTAATTTTCTTTTGTTGCTCATTTTTGGGTAATTTCTTCCTTTGTTGCTCATTGCTGTCTTCCCATTTTTTGAGAGAAATGATGAGTTTCAAAGGGTTCAGTACATCTTGCTAAAATGAATGCAGTCTTAAGTCAACAGTCTTGCAATGAATCCTTTCTTCATTAAAGTATTTTTTTAGTTGAAACTGTTTTAGAGTTCATAGATTGTAACCAGGATTTTATCGGAGCATCTCGCACAGTGTAACATGCATTGATCACTGTCCTCGTCACTGTGTAGGGGCCTTTAGTGCGGACAGACTTTCTTTATCTTCTGTTTTCTGCTTGTCTCTTATCTTGCTCTAGAGTCCCTCTCCCACTTGAAAATAAAATAAATAAATAAATACTGACAACACCTGGCTTGTCTGTAGTGGGAAAGGTTGCATTCATTCACTGGACAAATGACTCTGCAGTGGTCACAGCTATCTATCCTATCAGCAGCTATTTTAGCACGTTTTAAAATTACTTGCATGTGCGTCCTAATTTGGGTGGAAAAGTGTGTTTTTTGCTCACTTTTTCTCACCCTGTCTACACCTCTATCACCCTCCTGCCAATTTCCACCTCCATCTCTCTCTCTCTCTGACTCTCATCGGAGCTCCTGTCTATATTTAGACAGGCTGACGCTGTGCTTGACCTGCCATTTGTTCTCCTGCAGATAGGTGTTAATGGGATTTCTCAGTTTCCTCAGTGATCAGCCGACCTCACAGGGAATCACATACACTCACCCACGCAAACACAAACCTACTAAAAACTAACACCTCTCATACAGTATGTTTACATGCACAGTTAAGTGGAGCTAAGGTTAGAGCTCGATTAGGCCAATTCAATTGACTACTGTTCTTGTCCCAGTATGCAAGCACTGGGAGAGAATCCCTTTATTGACAGAAGTATGTCTGACTCCTCCACAGTAGGAGGCGATATGCCCTCTTTCAGCTAGTTCTTGTCGGACCTTCTTCTGGTTGACCGATTACATCACATCAAGCCCTTCGGAGGTGCGCCAAACACTGATGCAAATTTTACATAGTGGCCAAAAGTGGAATTACACAGTTTGGGTTGGTCATGTGATGCCCACAGGCCCAGATACTCTTTTCCCTATTGACTCACATTGGAAAAGAGATGTCTGTAACTCAGTAAATATTTTTTTTGTGAGCATCAAAACCCTCATGAAATGACCTCTTTTCACTATCTAGATGTGAGCCTCCCAGTTTGATTTAATTTGGAAAATTCAAAAGAGCTGCAAGATTAAATGTTTTAGGTGGCCATTCAAATTAGCAAAGTGCTAAACCAGAAGTCAATCGCTCCTCCATCAGAAGTTATCCACTGAGGCACTCTTGGACACACTTGGCCACACTAGACACACTTTCTTCTATGAATTTATGCTGTTCGACTTCTGAGTCAAAGCTTGGCACAAAACATCTAGGCCAGTTCAGTTCTGGTTGAGGCGTGTACACGAAAGAGTAACTTGACCCCCACTGGCATTATTTTGGTGTTTTATTCTGACTTAAAAAATTCCACTTTGTAAGAAATACAGTCAGACCCCCATGTTTCTATATATTTTAAAAGTCTAGTTTTAGTCACACTAACACAATTATTAGACTTTTTTAACATCATGTAAACATAGTGACACTCTATGTTAACCAAGATCTTTGAGTTGTGGAGTGAATGGATGAAGAGAATCATTTGTAATACTGCACAGTTGAGTAGGGGTAGGAATCACCAGAGGTCCCACAATGATATTATCAAGATATTTAAGTCACAATACAATATTATTTTGATTTCAAATGCTTTGTGATATCTTGAGTATTGTGACAATATATAATGATGTATATATTTCAATGTATTCCCTTTTTAAAATTAAAAATTGGAATTTCGCTCACAAGAATGATGAATGGACTAACAGACAATCAGAAAACATAACGAACTCCTCAAACTACAACTATTCCCGGTGTAAAGGCTGAAAAGATCAATACCTGGGATCTGTGTATTGATACAATATTATTGTACAAAATATTAGGATATTTTGCTGTATGGTCCCCCCCCCACCACCACCACTACTGTGGTAAGATTTCATTGCAGGACTGGATCTTGTCACGTTAACAGGTAAAAGTGATGCTCATCACTAAAAATAAGAACCCTATTAACGTTTCATGAATGTTGCGTGGAATGCACTTTGCTATTGAAAACAGATAAAAGTGAGATAATAGGTCCCAGAGGATATTTGTTCTGCAGAAAACTGCAATGGTGTCTTTATAGGTCTCTTGTCAAAGTTAATAGTTTTGTTTTGATTTTTGCCACTGATTGTGTGTCGTAATAGATTCATCCGAGATACCTTTTCTGTTGGCAGTCCAGGCTCATCATAGGCCTGCAGCCATGCTTTATGCACAGCATCTTGATACATAATTATAACTTCTCCTTTTACATGGAGCATATCATGCAACACAAATACAGTCTGGTGTTTGTTATCAATTAATTGAATTAAGAAATGATGGCACTTGTTATCTAGCAAAGAGCTTGTAGAAATGGCTCTGGAGCATGACAGCTGGTATATTTTAGTAACAACTGTCAGATTTCTTGTGTACAAATGATAATATTGTCATGGCAGCACCTCAGCTGACTTTTGATTTCACATGCGATACAAACGGTAGTCTCCTGGATACGAGTCTTTTTTGTGTAACCCATTCAGCTCTCTCCCTACACAGACTTTCCCACTTTTTATGCTACATATTAACAGTTTCTCTCAGCATCAAGTATTGCCTCAGATGGGTTTATATTGGAGTCTGTCAAAATTGGGGGTGGGGGGAAACACCAATATAGCATAGTATTGCAATATTTTGTATGGCGATGCTGTATCCAAAGGTGGTTGCCAAGTATCTTTTTTTTCATTATGATAATCAGTATTGCAAATGCAAACTAAACTCTTGGTAGCCTACTTTTCTATACCCAGATGAACAAAATCACTTGCTTTTTCAGTTCACTTTTGCTGCAGCAAAAATGAAGTGAGATGAAAAGACTGAAAAATTATTGGATAAAACAGATTTTGAGAAAGTTTTTCCTTTGAAGGAATAATTTACAGTTGTAAAAAGTTAATAAACTGCAATAATTACATTGTATTGCATATGACTACCACAACAACCTACAACAACAGTTCGTATGGCTTGATAAGATAACCTTAAGATTTCAAAATACCACAATCTTTATCTGGTAATTACAAAACATTGTATCATTTTTTTTTTCCTTCGGTCAATGCAACAGACATCATTATAAAGCAAAGTTTGCCACACAGTACCTCATTAATTATCATAAGAGCTTTTTCAAACATCATCATTACTAATGATGAGCTTCCCCTCTCTGGCTGCCTCTGTTAATCAACCAGCAAAGCTATCTGAGTGCCTGTCAATTATGTGTCAGTGAACAACCAAACAAATCCTCAGTGTCATTCATCTTACAGTGATTTTTAGGCTCAGATAATGATTTGACCTTCTTCACTTCACATTCATACACTTGCACACCCTATTTCAAGGCATGGGTGATGGAGAGATGTAGTACACTGGTAAAATCCTCTAATCTTTTCTTGCTTACCAAAGGAGCCCACTCCTGCAAGAAGTCCTCACTACCCACTTCAAAGCGCTCAGGTGTACTACTGGCAACACCCCAGGGATGGTCCATATGGGAGGTGGCTTGGCACACCTCAACACATAAACTGTCATTGGAAATGGAAACTGGCATGACTTGGTTTGACCATGACTTGATCTGCCAATAGTACCAATGGAAAAGCTCCATTAATATGTTCAGCTAAACTACTCGGCTACTGGTTCAGCTACATATTAACAGCAGGCATGAGACCAAAATGTTGTACTACTTTATAATATACTCTAAGCCAATGATAAACATACCACCAGTGGGCAAAAATCTGGCCCCTGATAGGGTGCTGGGTGCCCCCCAACTATTTTCTAATCCAAAGTAAAAATTGTGATTTACACTGTGAATTGTTTTTATACTTTTAGTATAAATAAGGTGCCAGAGTGCATAAAACAGCATCAAAATAGAACTTGTTTATCAAAAAATGTGCCGGTGGAGGATTTCTAAAATCCTAGAAATGCTCTTACAATCTGAAAAAAGTCCCAAAATCCTAAAAACGTCCTAAAATCCGAAAAATGTCTTAAAATCCGAGCAATGTTCTAATATCCGGGAAATGTCCTAATGTCCGAGAAATTTCCTAGAAACCTATAAATGTTCTAAAATCTGAGCAATATCCTAAAATCCTTTAAACTTGCTAAAATCCTAGAAATGTCCTTAAATCCTACAAACTTCCTAAAACATGATAAATGTATAAAAACTCTGAAACATTTTAAAGTCCTAGAAACATCCTAAAATCCTAGGAACATGCTATAATCCTAGAAAAGTCCTAAAATCCCAGACATGGCCTAAAATTGTACCAACATTTTAAAATCCTAAAAACGTTTCAAAATCATAGGAAAGGCTCAAAATCTTACACTTTAAAATCCTAGAAATGTCCTAAAATCAAAGAAATGTCTCAATATCTATATAGACATTTCTGAAGATCCTAGAAACATTTTAAAATCCAAAAAATGTCCTAAAATCCTAGAAACATGTATGGTGGCTGCTGCAACTGGCCTCTGGCCTCCTGTCATTTTGCAAAAGTGGCTCCCAGGCAAAGCAAGTTGAGTATCCCTGCTCAGGGCCTTTTTTGACTCTTAGTTTGAAGGACTTGCCCATCTTCATGCTACTTAGACGATGAACCTTTATGATTTCTGTGACCCCCTCGTCTTCTTCTAGCATCACCCTTAGGATAAACTTTCTGCTTTCAGACCCCCTAATGTCGAGCCAAATATTCACAGACATTTAGATAATTCAGACCTGAGGCTGCAGTCACGGAGCAGTCTCCCTCCTGTGCCTGGATGCTAATGAGTTAATCCATAATCTGTCTTCATTGCTGTATTTAGATGTGCAGTGTTTTTCCCTGAAAACCGAGTGGCGCGTTAATTGGTGAAAAAAAAATGCCCCGAGGTCTCGGCTGCAGAGAGTGTTTTGATGTTGACATTCCTATTGATATAAGCGATGGTAGTTCCTACTGCAGACGCTCTGAAGTCTGCTGGGAAAGACTGGCTGTCACTTCTCTGCACCGATACACGCATATGATCAGACACACACAACACACACATGCATGAAGAAAATACTGTCCATGTGTACAACTGATGCTGCATGTAGGAACCCGCTGAAATCTTCAGACACATTATACAGGTAGCAGACCATTTTATCTTTGTAAATAATGTTGATCTCTCTGCCTCTCTGACACACACACACACACACACACACACACACACGGTAAACAGGATGCACCCTGCGGTAAGTTTAATTCAACCATCTGTAAAAGCAGGGCAGTTTCTCAGTGTTTATGGAGAGTTTTAATAGACTCCTAATTAGCTCACTGAATACTAGACTCCCACTGTTTGTTTGTGTGTGTGTGTGTGTGTGTGTGTGTGTGTGTGTGTGTGGAGAAACAAGCTTTGCCACAGCTCCTTCCTGCCTGCCTTCCTTCCCTCTTTACATTTATTTGTTTTTCTTACATGTTTCTTTGTTGCATCAATTCTTCCTCGCTCCTTGTAATCTTTCCCACGGTCCATCATCATACTGATAACCTCCATTTTTATTCCAATCATCCTTTCTTTCATCTTTTTGTCCATTGTTCTTTTCATCTTTTCTTCCAACATACTTAACATCTTGCTTCGTGCAATCCTGCAGTGTTTTACGGCATTCCCCTCTACCTCATGTCATACCGCTCTTGCCATTCTTTTCCTAGCATCCCTCCTTTCTGCCCTAAATGAATCTTATACCACATATCTTATTATTCTCTCACATGGGTGCAGTAAGGTAGGTGCTGAGTGTGCTACACCACCCCCTGTGGACAAGAGGTGGAACAACACAGCCTGTAAATAGATGGCTATTTTAATTTAACTCATGGGCTTACTGTAACTCATTTGAACATCTTTTTAAAATTTGAACAGCATATAATGTGGTGCCTGTCAGAAAATATATGAAAAAGTGTTTAAAATGTGCAAATGTATTTATATTCCTTCAATTGGACTTGATTCTGTCATGTTAGGTCAAAAGTTGAGGTCAGCTATGGGTCAGCCAAACTTGGCGAGTAAGTATAACTGCAGCTGGAGTAGCTATGTGACCTGCCCTCTAGCTACATGACTGGCCATCCATCCGTCCATTCATCCATTTTCTTCTGCTTATCTGGAGTCGGGTCGTGACTGGCCCACCATACCAAAACATTAGTGCACTGTCAGGCCCCCTTTTCTCCTCAGCCCAGAGGCCAAAGTCCATCAAATGTCTCAAACTTAGGGAGAGATTTGCGCTAGTTGAAGCTAATCAATAGCTGGTGGCTGAGATAGTCCAGGAAATTGCAAGGGCATTTGCTTTGGAGCTGTTTTATAGATCCATAAAATATCTTGTATGTGAGGAACTTTCACTGTAGGACATACCTACAGGGATGGACTTTCATAACAGCTAGTCTTAGAGTGAATGATCTGCCCAGGGGACATGCATACTTTCAGCATAGAGACAACTGGATGTGACTAGACATTTTAGCAAATGCAGTCCAGAGAATAATAGTGTTTTATGCACAAGCCCACAAATGGAACCACTGATGTAAGTAGCCTAAGTCAGAGCAGTATTTCTCTAGCTCCTCAACCCATTCCCAAGGATAAATGTTTGAAAATTCTACAAATGACAGACTTGTAACATTAATAAATTATCATGTAGCACATATTTTAAAACTTCACTTTCTTACATTTCAGCAACACTGTGGCTAAGTAGCTATGTTTACGCACAAAAACAACTTGAAAAGGATTTTGGATTAAAATACCATCTTTTTGCAGCTGGAAATGCCACCGCTGTCTTGCAAAAAAAAAAAAAAGCTTTCTCGTTGTCGTTCGTCTTGAGCAGTCATCTGCAGTGGACTAGCAGGTGTCTATCCTAAGTGTGTACACATACATAGTAATTTGTGCACACTCATGGCAGCACGCCTTAGCATGCATGGTCTCTCATCTTTAGTCCCTGTGAGACAAAATGTCCTCAACTTCTTTCAAGTCATTTTTGTATTCTTGGTTATGGCTTTATTGTAAAGATATCTGTATGATCTTACAAATGACCTGGGTTTAAAAGACTTAGTGGACCAAAAATAGCACTGTGTTAAATTTAAAAAAAAAAAAAAAAAGCACAAGGGGTCTGGGCATGTTTTAGCCTACTGATGAGAAGATCAAATATTCAGTTTGAGTCACAGTTCAATTAGTTTGAAGGCTTATCAGATGACAAGCCACTGCTCATATGAGACAGGGATTTAGAACAGTGTGAAGGTATCAAGCTGACAATCATTTATTTTTCCTCACAATTGTAAGAATCAAAGCAATCTACATGGAATTTGCACTTGCACATATTTGATTGGCATTGCTAAATTATGATAGAGATTAAACGTTTCAGAAATTTAAAAATTACATGCTTGTGTTTTGCCAGTAAAAATGGAAGGTGAGGCATCTTAATATAAGTTGCTGCTTCTTGGTAACAGCATAAACTATGCCCCCCACCCCCCACCTTCAGTTTAAGTAAAAGTAGAACACCACAATGGTTGAGTATCAATACTCAAGACATTTAAGACCAAAATAACCCAGTACAAAGTAGTATCAAAACTTCTCCACATACCTGCATTACATCTGGATCAGCAAACTCTCTGTTGCTGCTGTCTCTGCAGTGGGTCTTCATGGACTGTTCAGTTTCTGCCCCATCAGCAAGAGTAAACAAAGCAGCAGACTCTGTCATTTAACCAGTTAGCCATGTGATGCTTACAGTTAGCCTTGTCATTTTGTGTGCAGGCAGACTCACACTCCTGTAACAGCAGCCACAACTAAAAAAAAATGAAAAAAAGAGTGGGACAGATTAGACTTCCGAGTCTACACATTACGCTCTAGGTATCCTTCTGCGTCTGGCATTGCACTGCACGATTGTGTTAAATTAACAAAAGCACTTGGATTCCAATGTTGGGATGTCAACAACAACGCATTCTGCCACGGATGGTGGCACAGGTGGTGGGAGGCTGGGTGACTTATGGCAGAGGCACTGGAGCTCTGAGGAAGGAGGCACTGGGAAAAAAAGAACACATTCTCATGAATTCCAAAACACCAAAGGATGATTCTTACCGCTAAATCAGAATAAACTTAAAAAAAAAAACTTCACTGGAGAAGAGCTGAAAGTACCATTGGGAGGTGTGGAAACAATCTGGCAGCATGAAAGAGTGAGTCCAGGCCTTTTGCGCTGCAGTTGATGAGTGGAATGGGTGGCAGGTGTGCTGCAGTTGATTACCAGGAAAAGCAACAGGAGTGCATGCAGAGCTCCAGCACCAGGAAGCCACGCCCAGCCTCTGAAAGCACACAGCAGAAAAAAACAGCCCAAAAAATGCAGAAAAAAAGAACACCAATAAACAGACAAAATTCATACCACCACAGATACGCAGGAATGACTTAGACTCCTGCAACACTGCTTTGGAAGTGAAAGCAAAGGTTTGGCCCTCTGATATTCAAACACACATCTCTTCCTCTGTCTCTCCATATTGTTTTGTTTGGTGCTCCAACTTACAAACAGTAAAGTGTGGTTTTAGATGAATGTTGCTGCTAGCTAATAGTCTCATTCGATTGGATTGACTTTTGTAAATGCTCCTGAGTGCAGGATGAGTCATCAGACATTTGAAATCATTCTACCTGGAAAAAAAGACACTCTGATCATTTATTTTTTGAACATCCATTTGGCACACAACAAAAGAGAAATTATCAATTCACGCACAAACAGAAAATAAAAACTGTTAAAAATGATTTTTTATTTCATGGTGACTTTAACTTACAACCAAATTATATTAGGAATTCTAATGAATTGTGTGAGGCTGATGCTCGCCTTATTGCAGTGCAGTGTTGCCAGTGCAACAATACGCCACGAAAGCAAACCTAAAGAGCTCCTTTGAGAGTTTTTTATAGTAGTTGTTTTGTAAATTCAGTATATATTTTCAGGAAATCTGCTCTTCAGGGTGTAGGGGGTTTCAGGGGAGTATTGCTGCTGTAAACCAAAATCCTTTCAACTGCAATTTTGCTGTTTTTTCTACTACTGTGAATTGAAACCTCAGTGATATTTTACCCCTGGGTTCCTGAGAAAAGCATTTTAAACGTAGTATTATGAGAAAAAAAAAATTGTGCATGCAAAGTGAAGCCTGACAGTTGTCAGTGGTGATGTGTAATGCAGCTGCTGTATGATTTGCCTAGTAAATGACATGAAAATGTTGAACATGGTGGTGTGATGATAGAGTGACGATGCTCATATTAATGTTTTCTTCCTGTTAGGGAGGGGAGGGAGTGGAAATGGGAGAAAGGGAAATGATGAGAAAGAAAGAAAGGCAGAGGATGGAAGGAGGACAGGATGAGCTGCAGGGAGAGAAAGATGAAACGAAACATGGAGGGAAGAAGAAGGGGTGATGTGGGAATGTGTGTCCGTTTGCGTGTCTGCAGCCCAGTCACTAGGAGAAAAGGTTTGCATTGAACGTTTCTGCAAACCACTGACACATTACATTTGCATGTTTCATAAATATCATGTCAACATTTCTAAAGTATATGAGTTGATTTTGTCATTGGAAGGTGGAGTGGAGTACGGGTGGTGTGACTAATACCTGCCAAGCTGCAGACCACTGTTCAAGACAAACAAACAACACTTGCAGTTTTTGGTGAACCTTTGTAGAGTTTTTACCAGTATTTGTGGCACTGAACTTGCAGTCCCTTCTCATTCCAGACACATCAAATACCACTGCTTAGTCAGTGATTTTGGCATCAGATACTAACACACTAATGCACCTTTTGCAGTGATATGATATGCCGCCAGGTGGCTTGTTTATAAAATGACTGGACAGCTCCCTCTGCGGTGGTATGATACTCTGCTGGATGGCATCAGTTTGAAACACTGCCAGAAATGTCCTAATATAAGGAGCAGGAAAGTCCCTACAGGGCGGCAGAATGGTAGATGGATTGGTCAAACAAACCCTGGACAGAAGAAGCAGAATCTAACCATGTTTGTATTGCCCAAGGAAATAAGCGTAAATACGAATTTTTCTACCGACGTGAGTTTATTTTGAAACTCACTTTTTTTCTCATTTCTTGTGAAAATGGAAGTGTATTTTGAAAATACACAATGCATTTAACAGACATAAATTGACACTTGTCTCAGAACCTCAAACTTGGGTGATTTTAGCAGCACATTGCCACTCCTAGTGGTGTTTGTGGAACAGACCTTGGGTGTTTTTAGCAGCACATTGCAGCATCCTCTTATGGTGTTTATAGCATAGAAACCAGGTGTTTTTAGTGGCACATCACAGCATCTTCCAACAGCATTAAAGCTACCAAACCTGGGTGTTTTTTGCAGCACATCACAGCATCTCTTTATAATGTTAATAGCAAAGAACCTAGCTGTTTTTAGTCACACATCATGGAGTCTCCTGATGATGTTTGAGCCACCAAACCTGGGTAATTTTAGCAGCACATTGCCACTTCTTTTAGTGCTGTTTGTGGAACCCAACTTGCATGTTTTTCGCTGCACATTGTGGCATTTTATAATTGTGTTTTACGCACAGAGCCTGGGATTTTAACAGGAAATTTTCATGTTTCCTAACGGTGTTTATGACACAGAACCCGGGTGTTTCTAGTAGCACTGTGCAGTGTCTCCCAGCAGCTTTTTAAGCCACCAAACCTGGGAGATTTTAGCAACACATTAACACTTTTCCTAAAAGTGCTTTTAACTGGCTATTTTTAGAGGCACCTTGTGGCAACTCCCAAAGGCATTGGAGCCACCAAACCTGGGTGATTTTAGTGGTACCTTTTTGTTGAGAAATTTTAAGTTTAAATGTATCCACTACAAAATAATGTAAAATGCAACATGTCTGTGAAACAATCATGCAGAACCATCCAATGAAAATATTTTTTTCTGGACATTGTGTTGGTGTTGGTAGGTCTGTCTCTCAATCAATTTAATCTTCACCCTCTTTGCTTCACTTTACCTCTGACTTTCTTTCCCTTCAACCATCCTTCAGTTGTTCCTACTAATCTAAATTCCCTCATGTCTTTAATCCTTCACATGACATTACATTGATATGGCAGAAGCTTATCCGAAGCAATTTACAATAAGTGTACAGGTTCTTCCTTCCTTCACTTCTATTTCCTTCTGTCCATGCTTCCTTTCCTTTCATTTTCTATGTCGTCTCGGTGCCTTTTCTGTCATGATTTCTTTGTCAAATTCTTGATCCCTCCCTCTCTTGTGTACCCTCTTATTTCTCCCTCTCTGGTAAATTTCCTCCCGTCTTTTATGCCTTCCCATCTCAGCCTGCCTCGTACCCTCTCATATCTCACTGCTATTAAATCAGACTGATAGTTTGCTGCCCTTAATATTTCAGCCATGGTAATGATGAAGAAGTGATCACAGGCTGTTTTCATCTGTCAGTCAAATGGTGAAAATCTCTCCACTTGAATATTTTCCCTCCTAATGGAAAATTAAAAAGCTGTCCGAGTGCCGAGAGAAGCCGCCCTGTGACCTGGAACTGTCACAGGTTTGATCCTCGTAAGACACTCCATCATAACAGTGTTCTTGAGGAAAAATACAGAACATGCTGTCATTTCTGGCTCATCATCACATTCTGAAAGAGAAGTTCATGTTTTTACTTCTGTATTTTTGGCGCAAGTATTCCAGCTGGAAAAACTGCAACAGGTTGCTTAAAAGCACCCACGTTAAGTGCCTGAAAAGCAGCTTGAAACTGTGATAACTTGCAAAATTACAACCAGTTTTGTTGTTTATTGGTTTTGGTTTTGAACAGGGGTCTCACTTTGGTGTCTGCCACCCCCACACCCCCCCATGACAGAATCAGCTTATATACTACATCACTTTAAAAATGATATGACAAAACATACAAATGCAACATTATCATGGTATGCAGAAATGTGCAATGCCAACATTTTCTTCTGTTCACTGAACTGGGTATACTGGATACTCTAGGTTGAGTTTAAAGCAATAGTTTTACTACCTCTCAGAGTTATAACTTCCCAAGGATATCATTATCTCTGATGTCCATTGCAAATAAATATCCAAAAATCTGCAGAGAAATCACAGAGAAAAGATGCTCTGGAATGTGCCAAAGAATTCTTAAGTTAAGAACATGTAAAAAAGAGGTTGTATTGAGCAAGTTGCTGTTTCGTAGTGTCAGTTATGTATAATTGTTTACTATTGCCATCTGAAAGCTGGACTTGATGATAGCGTAACACTCAACAATCAACAGATCAACCCTGACAGATTTCATCCAGAGCTGCTGTTAAACTTCTGGCAATATTTCCACAATGTGTGATCAAGCAGAGTTTATAGAAATGATTGTTAGTAAAATAATGTGGACATGCAGAGAGACACCTCAAGTAAAATTAGACAAACTGTTGCAGTTAAAGGGAAAATAAATGATGAATTTTTGACCCAACACTCAACAGTTATCTCCAATTTCACACAGTTTTATGCAGAAGCAAAATTAATTCCTTATCTGTGTGTTTTGACACACTCTGAAAACCCAACATTAAAATGTCTATTACCCAAACCTTACAAAACAATGTGTGGAAAACACATTTTGATCAGATATTTACATAATATGCCCTCTTGGAAGAAAATGAAATATGTCATTTGTTGTAAAGATTGTTTTTTTTCATCCCAAGAAAACCAGTCTGACTGTCTGTAACCCATCTGTTGAAGTTTGACAAGGCAGGCTTCCTGTAGCTGCCTCAACAAAACCTAAAACCGGGAGACAGATAGGCCTACAATGAAGGTGGTTACCAACAGTCTGTTAATCAAGGTCCCAGTCATAGACAGTATATAAAGATGGATGACACATAAGCTCCCCCATAGTGAAGTTTTTCAGTCTCAGTCGTCCCCTGGTGGTTGGCTATAGTATAGGTCATAAAGCCTGCCCCTCCATGTTATTAAATGGAACGCAGATCAAACTAGTCAAAGTACACGCCAAATAAATTTTTGCCTAAAGATGGTTTCTGTCATTGAAAGTAGTTCCTATTACCCTGATGTTTGTTTAAGTTATTTGATTAATTTTTCAAATCTGCAAAAATGAGATTTTCTGCCATGACTGACAGATGTGACAGTCAATCTGTGCACTCACATTCAATGGGGCTGCTTAGGATTGATCCAATGGGTGTTTTGGCGGGAACACCCTCACTGTGGAGAACGCCACTGCACAGACTCCGGTTCTGAATGACGTCACCGGCGCAAGACGGCAGCGGGCTTATCTGGGATATTTTAGCTTCACTTAAGCATAATCAGGGTAAGTGGGGGTGTATTGTTCATCCAATTTGGTATCATATGAGTCCTTTACTACTTAAAATAAATCAAGTGGAATGTAGTCACTAGCATGCATCTGATCTGACATGCAGTCAAGACCTCACTGGAAAATCCAAACTGAACTGCGGTTTTGAGATTTATAAACCTAATGAACTAACTTGCAAACTATTGCCACTGATTTGCCAAACTTTCCCATTTTATTTTGTAGCAACGGAGGAACAAAAATGCATAGGACAAAGACATACATAGAAATGTATTTGAGTTTATTTAGGAAATGTAGAGGAGTTAGATTGAAAATTGACAGAAATGTACAGTGCATGTACTCCAAAAATACTTACATAACAAAATATTATGTCACACACTTAAACACCATTGATATACAGCATATATTTGATTTTTGTGGCAAACCCCTCACAATGTGATAGAGATAAGCTTCTTTCAGTGGAATTACAAATGTAACATTATAGTTCAAGAAGTTTTGTTTATAACATATTTGCTCAACTGAGAATATCTATTGCTCAGAGATTGACTTTGACTTTAAAGTGACTATATTTCCAAGTGAACTAATCAGTGAAAGGTGCTTTAAAGCTGATTCAAAGCCAAAACTCTTAACAGAACCTGGTCCAGGTTAGCTGTGCAGCATAAGTTACCATGGCAACCTAGCCAAGTAAAAAGAGAGCCACCTTTGTAACACAGACAACTCTTTCTGTAGACTCAACATACCTCGCCAAAACAATAATCTCACTTTGTGGTACTGCCCTCAGGTGTGCAAATGGATTGCTGTCAGTGGTAGTTACAATGTCATCAGATCCATTACAGTACATCGACAACTCTCCCTCTCTTTCTCTGTCTCTCACACACACACACACACACACACACACACACACACATTCAACACCCAAGTCATCTATTTGTGACATTTTAGGTATCAGCTGTGTACGCTCCGGGATACTGTTACAGTGACGTCAACAAATGCATATGGTAGGATGATGCTGCATGGTCCTTATGTGTACACAAGATGTGGCAACCAACATGGACTACAGAGTGGTTGGGATGTGGCAACAAAGTCAGGGATGGTTAGGTTTAGTAAAAGGGGCACATGGTAAGGTGTATAAAGAAAACCACACACATCTACACGGAAGGTATGGGAGTCTGTGGTTTACCTTCCGTGTAGATGTGTGTGGTTTTCTTTGTGTGGTGTGTGGTCAGTTGTTTGTTGGACCCATTGAACTCCCCTGCACACTCCTTGTATTAGGTCTTTACCAGATGCTGTCCTTAAAGGGTTAAATTTGCATGTGACCGCTTCTCAAGTGTCGCCGCCCATGCGCGTTGCATGTGGATGTGCCCGGTGCCATCCGGCTTTCCAGCAGCGTACAATAACAACAGCACTGGTTCTGTCAGAGTGTGTTCTCATCTGACGCCATCCAGCCTTGTTCCAGGCAGAAGGTGGCTTTTGGCGTCATGCATGTATGCTGAAAGCACCGACAGAGCGGACATATTTGACAACTGCGGAGTGAGAACAGGTTGCGGGCATGCACACACACACGCATGCACGCGCCCGCAAACACACACAAACACTTGACTCATTGTCATTTAAAAAAAACACAAGTGTACAAGTGCTGCTTATTACTGGACAAACACAAAAACACATTATTTGGTGCGTGCGCACTCATACGTGCTCTGAAATATGCGCACAGCCATCTGAAACACTATACTAGGACTTAGTGCATGTGTGTGTGCGCGCGTGTGCATTTGAGAGGCAAGCTGTCTTCAGACAGTTTGCCTCTGTGCAGATGACTCACACAAGCAGAGGCACAAACAAACAATAGGTGTGTTGGGTCGTCACAATGGAGCTGACAAGGTCAATGACAAGTGACAAGTCAAATCTCTTACTGTCTGCTCTTCCTCCTCCTCCACCTCTCTGCTGGAGTCCATCCTGTCTGATAAAATTGGACACTGCTGAGTGTGTGTTTGCGTGCTTCTCTGGGTCCCGTCAGAGGCAGATAAGAACAGAGAGATATTTTGACCTTGAACAAAAACAAAGAGAGAAAATAAGTTTTGTCAATCTCTGGCTGAATTAAATTGTTCCTGTCTGATTTAAAACATCAATCTGCAAAGTGCTGGTTATTCAGACACAAGGAGGAAAGTGTTTACTGTAGAATACAAGCAGTGATGCTCCCTGCTACCGCCGTGTTTCAGGCTCTCAGACAGGTACATGAGTCATAGTGTTCCTGAGGAGAGAGCAGTGGCAGAGTTGCTTTTTGTGTCACACAGTGATAGAACATTGCTTGATTTGTATAAAATCAAGAGGAAATGCAATTTTCATTTTTCATCACAATAATTAAAGGGAAACTATAGCACAACTTTTATGTCATGGTAATGATGTATTCAAGTATTGAGGGATCTTAAAACACTGCGACGTTCATTTAACTTCCCATGATTGAAGAAAGGTTGTTTAAAACACACAAGTTGTCTGACTTTTTAATTTAACCCCTTGAAACAGGCCTGGTGCCAGGATAAAATGACTAAGGGTGCTTTGAAAAATTCTGAGGGGACTACTTTTTTTTTCATGACAAAAATTAATACAATTATTTGATTTAATCTTGATTTATCCCTGTTTCAAAACTGAAAACATTAAGTAGCTAATCACAATAGTAGTTAATCTTGATTTATCCCTGTTTCAAAACTGAAAACATTAAGTAGCCAAGCACAAAAACCTAGAACAAGCAGAGTGCTAAATATACTGTTGTTTGAATTTATTAAGGTGTCCAAATCAGCAATGACGGGGACATCCAAACAGCTGGAGCTTGCAGCGGCATTCTCTCTCTCTCTCTCTCTCTCTCTCTCTCTCTTGACTGTCTCTTCCTTGTCGTGCCTGTGGATTGATACAATGGCGGAAAATTTGATTTAGAAAGTTTCACTCACAGCAATGAAAAGCATGCAGACTAAGGAATCGATCTCTGTCAACTAGCCTGTGTGTGTTTGTGAGTTGTCTTGTTTGTGTGTCCGTGCGTCATCACGATCAGGCAGGAGAACAGGTAAACAAAAGAAAGCAGCAGGTTCAGAGGTCTTTGAAAATGTTTCAGTGTTTTCCTCTCTTTATTTATCCCCTACTAATTAAGTCCCCCTTTCAAACTCAGTGCAGACTAATTTGTAGCAATGTTTTAGCTGCTGTGGAGTACACGGACGGTAATTAGTGACCGCCCGTCATTGCATCTTGCCGGTTAAGGAGTTGGTGTGTTCCCATTAAAGCCGATCGAAGCTGGAGGTGAGGGTCATTTGACCTGGCTGTGAATGCTGATCGCACACATTAATATTGCATTAAAAAGTCAGATATTAGTGGGGTAGGTTTTTTTGTGCAGTGGAAATGAGGCTTAAGTGTCGTTCATGTGTGTCTGTCTGTCTCTGCTCTATTTCAGTGCCATGGACAGCACAGCCTCATGCACCTTTGCAAAATGTGTGATGCTCAAATAGAGGGGGCAAAAAATACAACTGGGGGGCAAAGCCCCATTTTGCCCCCTAGTGGTGCCGGTTCCATCACTTTTTTTGTGCTGCTTTGAGATGCCTTTCACAAGAATTTAAACCTTTGAACTCTGAGTAAATTAGTTTGATTTCTTTTGGAGTAAGGCAATAAGACACTTTCTAAGAAATGTTCCACAAATCTTAAGAAGACAAGTCCGATTCAAGAAAGGCAGTCTTTCAATCTCTTGGCTACTGGCACGTCCCACAGATGCTCAATCAGATTGCGTGCAGTTTTATAGTGTAGTATGGTACACTTTGGGGTACTTGGTCTGCAACAGTGTTTGGGAGGGTGGAGTAGGTGAGGCACATCCAAATGAATGTTAGGACCCAACGTTTCCCAGCAGAACATTACATTATAATGAAATGATCAATGTTTTCCCCTTCACAAGCTGGTAGTTATAATGATTCAGCTGATCTGGCCTACTGGCAGATACAAATAGGCAAATAGGCAAGTTCAAAAATCACGATGTAGGCAAGAGCGCAAGGATCAGGAGCTTGAAAGCAAATGACAAGGGACGACAAAAGCAACACAGCAACTTTGTTGGTCTGGTAGGGAATGAATGGAGTATATGAAGTGTGAGGCTGATGAGGGGATGTGACGCAGTTTAAGGGGGTGGTGAGGGGAAGGTGAGGTAGGTGCAGAGTTGATGAAGAGGGAACAAGGAATGTCTCAAAGCTCAGCCAAGAAGTTAAGAATGTGTTTGTACCCTTAGGACTGCATCTTGATGATGCCACTATTATGGCATTTAGGGACTGCTGCATTTTAATAGTCATCAGCTACTCCCAAAAAGTAGCTGATTAATTCTAGGAGAAATATAATTTTTTCATCCAGTAACTGCCAATTTTCATCACAAAAGTCCCAAATACAACCAGTAAAGGGCTAACTTATGTAGCATGCCTTAGCATGCCTGTTTGAGCTGGAGATACTGTCTAGCTGCAGAAATAACTAGGGGTGTAATTTTTTCATTGATCGTGATCGATGTAGGAATTCAATGATCAATGATCTAATATCATCCAATGCAACATTAGTATTGTATTCTGGGTTGTTAAATGGTTATTCCAGTACTGCTAGAATGTTATTTGATACCTTTTTTCTACCTCATTTAATACCCATCATGTGAATGGAAGCATTCAGTTGCATAAAATGATACCAGCAACCACAGGTGTGTAGAATATTGAACATTGGTGGCATCTCAACAAGCTGAATTATCAGACACAGCGTGCTCGACCATATGGTACACTGGTTGGGTCGTAGCTGCTGAGGTCATGGGTCAATCACATTTATTAAATTGAGGTGCTTGGGGTGATTGGGTATGAGAAAAATCACAGAAACAGGCATTTTTTTCTTAGATCTGAGTACAAAAAGATTGTGGTGTCAGGTATCATTTAACCAGAGAGAGTTTAAATACTACTTGGTATTAGGTTATTTCCATGGATACCTTGAAAGTATCGAGTACCAATACCCAGCCCTATGTAGGACCTTGTGATGAGTGGCCCTAAAGACACCTTGCAATCCAATTTGAGCAGCCAAAACATTCAAAATAAGATGCATCAGTAAAATTAAATTTGAATCAGATTTCAAACTACTTACAGATGTGGTCTGGATCCAGTGAGTAAAAATTTCCAAGTGTTTCATTGTCCAGACTTTCTAAATCAAACATCGGAATATGCCAAAAAAAAAAAAAAAGAAAGATTTGCGCTGGCAGTCGTGTTCTGGCCAATCACAAATTAGTATTAAAAAAATGGAAGTACATTCACATTAATTAGAGGTCTGCTCTCCCCACGCACAACCCCCCACATCATTCCACAGTGTCATTATTAAAGCATTTTAATCAGGCCTTACATTAATTATTATTATTATTATTTTTTCCAAAAGCAAGAGAAATAAATATTTTATGAATGATACTGAGATTTGGTAATTATTTACTTTTTTTTTTTTTTAATATCCGATCTACCCCTTGAATGTCAGTAAAAAGAGGAGGAGTAAGCTCCTCTGCCTTCATGGAGCAGCCTCTCTTCTCCATGCTTTTTATAATCTGAAAGAAGCTTCCCTAATGAACTGATAGATCTGGTGGTCTGGATGTTGTCGGCTGGCTGTGTAAGTGTGTGCGTGAAATTTAATGTGTGTCATAAATGGAGTGTGAACATTGTCTGGCTACTTGGCATCGTAAATGTTGCAATTATATTAGCAGTGTCCCTCCGAGAGAGAGAGAGAGAGAGAGAGAGAGAGAGAGAGAGAGGTGACAAGGGAGAGAGAGGCTGACAGAGAGGCTGACAGAATAGGGCCAAATTCTTTTTCTGTTTCCTTTTGTTAAAGGAGTAGTTCAACATTTTTGGAAATGTGCTTACTTGCTGTTTTTTCTAAGAATGAAATGAGAAGCTGGATATTAATATTGTGTCTGTGTTGAGTACAGATGGCAACAGGATGTGGTTAGCCCAGTGGTTAGTGTGAAGATAGAAAGTATAAGTTTAAAATTACACCTACCAGCCTCTTTTGGGGCTTTTCCCCACCTATAGTTAATCAAGTTAATCAATCCCACCATGTGCTTGTGTTGACATCACAGAAGTGGCATCCCAGAACATCATTAGCAGATGCAGAAGGATACCTAGAGCATAATAAGTAGACAAAGAATTCCACGGCAATACATGATGACTTGGAATAAGAATGTTTGGGATAAAAATGGATGATAGACTTCTTTCCCATTGCCAGTAGACCAGAGCTTTGTACACATTTCTGCAGTGGATGAGCATGCTTTCTGTGTGTGTTCTTTTTTTTTTTTTTAATATTCTGGTGTGTCACATATGACAACATGGAAAGGGTGGAAAACAGGTTAGTAAATAGTGGAAAGCAGCACGGAGGCCAGTGAAATGGTGGTTAGTTTTTTTGTGTGTGTCTCTTGTTTAGCCTCACTTTAAAATTTGGTGTTGATTTATTTGAAACCACATACAGCATAATACCATCATGTGCTTGTGCTGACATCATAGTAGCACCATTTCAGAGATAGCAGACAGAAGGATACCCAGAGCATAATGTATAGAAGTCCACTGCAACATGGCAATATGTGATGACTTGGGTTGAGAATGTGTTGCTTAATTTACTCTCTTGCAAATCAGGACCAATTTGTTACAATGCTGTATATCGCCTTCTCTCCAACGTGTTTTCATAGTAAGAGGAACCTTTTCACTTTGCTATTGATGTCACTTAGAAACACACTTGGTTGCCATGCTCACATCAGGGTTCTGATCACAGTCACTCTCAATATGGCACGGCACAGGTGCCCCGCCTCATTTAGAGACATGAGATAGAAGGAAGGGCAGGGTGAGTGAGTGTGCAGCATTTGTGTGTGTGTGTGTCTACTAAAAGAAATGTCTGCTGTCAGAACAAGATGTGGGTTTTTTTTTGACACATGCTGAAAAACTTTCAAGGAGAGAGCACAGAAGAATAAAGCTTTTGCATCAACACACACAAACACCCAGACACATATACACATACATGCCCACATGCAGAAAAAAACATCCACACTCTCTTACATGCACCCCCACACACATGGGTGTAATTGAATCAGAACTAGGTGCCATTTAAACTGTTAAGACGTCGGTTACAGTGGCCAGTCCATTGTTCCCACCAACAGCCTCGTGTAAAAGCCTGCTTTTCCATCCATACGCCATGCATTCTACACACATGTAGTGTGGATATAACTGAAAAGCAATTCATTTGTTGGATAACACAGTTAGCATTTTAACACGTCACATTGTACACATCACACAATCTACCATGGAAACCTTCAATCCAATGAGGTATAAAGGAAGGTCAGTGATTACTGAATGTTTCATTTGCTGCATTTGAAACAATTTGAAAATATGATACAGGCAGGAGGATAATAATAAAAAAAATGTGAAGGTGAACAGGTATGAGAGGATCTTTTATGAGTAACTACTGAGATACTTTAATGAGCTTCAACCAGCTTTGTTTCAGAACAATGTCGGTAATATGTGTAAATGAACTGTGGTAAACTTCAGCGCCCAGATCTCCCTGCTCATCTCCCAACGAAATGCTTGATAACGAGTTTCATGTCATCCAGTGGATGTTAGCTGGCTCTGCTGTTGCTTGAACTACAAACTGCCACACAGCATGAGAAAACAAATACCTCTTTTCTACTAAAACCAATACAGGTATGCAGGTTTATTAAACATGGGTAAACCAGCCAGTTCTCGTTCCGAAGTTGTCAAAAAACTGCCAGATCAACAGAGCTTTCAGTGTACAATCTTGATGCCAAAAGCCACCTGTCATGTCTGTGTGATATGCCCCTGGACAGCATCAGCTGAGAACACGGCCAGTCAGAAGTGGGCGCAGTGGTATTATACACTGTCAGATGGGTGGACACCATGTGCTGCAGCAGCATGATACGTGGACAAGCGAAAATGCAGCAAGACAAAGCATGTCATGTCTGCATGATCAGAACTGCCTCACAACAGCATCAGGTAAAATGCTGCCAATAATGACATAATATAAGGAGCACGAAGGTGTCTATAGGGCAGGTGGAAGGGGCAGTGGATGAAATTCCAGACTTCAGTGTGGGAGTGCGGTTTTCTGCTTTGCATCTAAATGAAATGGGTTTTTTTTTCTACACCTTATCATGTAGAAAAAAATGGACAATAGATTCCATTTCCATTTATGATAGTCCAAAGCTGTGTACATCTACTTTCCGCAGCAGACGAGTATTTCTCTCTGTATGTGTTCTTTTGTCATGTTTTGTTGTGTGTCACATAAGACAACACAGACAGGATGGAGAACAGGTTAGTAAACAGTAGAAAGCAACATGAAGGCCAGTGAAAACCTTGTTACTTCTTGTCATATGGCTCTTAATTGTTTAGTCTCTTTTTAAAACTTGGTCCTGCCTAATTTGGAACAATGTGCCAGTGATGCCTTGGCTGAGATGGACGTATTTTGTGTTTTCCTTCATGAAGTGAAGCTGAAGCCTTAGTATTTTCATTGAATCTCCTTTGCTAAGAGCTGATTTACTGTGACATGAAGGCTGGCTAGGTGTTCTGACAGTCCAGCCATGTCAGGGAGTCCCACTGGGATGCTTCTTGTGGTCCTTGGTGATTTGGCAGTCAGGATGGGATCAGTGCTGCCATTCCCTCTGTCTGTCCTCCACCACCCTGATAAAATGTTGTGCTCTGTGAGAGAAGGTTCCTTTCTCCACTGATCTTAATGGTGTCAGTGGTTGTTAGAGTTTAAATTGAGAAACAGGCTTGTGTGGGTGACTTTCATGCATGTGGTCTTTCAGTCTTCACATGTGCGGCCAGTGTTTCAAACTTCATTCATATCATTACCTAAACCAGTACAATTTACTTTTTAGGACTATGAAAAATGTTGTAAAGCACAAGGAGTGTCACATCTTCAAAATATCAGCTTATTTTTTTAATCAGCCCAGTCTCACACCCAACTTATCAAATACTGACACTTTGTCAGTGACTTTCAGCAGCAGACACTGACACACATAGGCATCCTTTAATGGTGGTATGACACACAACGATGGCTGTTTCTGACTCAGCGGGCAACTGCCATCGTTTAAAGAGCGAGAAATTTGGATGTGAAAGTAGGTGGATTGGTCAAACATGCTCTGGACTTTCACCTGAAGGCCTGCTGTTCCTGTGTCAAGTTATTTACTAACATAGTGTACTAGTATATTTAGCATGATATGAAAGTGATTTATGTGACTTCCATTTTGGCCACAACATATGTCTGGTTTTCTTCTATGGTGTGTCATTACAAAGTTACACCCCGAACTACTGGCCTGGCATGCATACTACAGAATTTTTGGTTGTTTTTGCAAATCTGTGTACGTGAGGATCATTCTCAGTGTTATCATATGAACACAGATTTTTTTTTAGGAATGCTAAGGAAAGACTTTTTCACTTTTGTTGCCTAAACTTGAAAAAATACTGTATGCATTTAATGAGCAGAAACTTAAACATTTCCTATGAAAACGAAAGTGTTTTTTGAAATGACAATGCATGTAATGAGCATAAACTGACACACTGTCCTTGAGTGTTCAAAACTGATGCAGGAGTGTACACATTTAGAATGATGGCATGTTGTTTCAATAGCAGGCTACTGCTGCCATGTATAAAATGTAAATACAGCCCACTGTCTCAGTACATTCACAGGTGGTTCGATGACGGAGATGTGTGACAGCTAGCTTGGTACAGAGACATCAGAATGTATAATGAGAAATGTGATTGTACTTTTACAGATTTAAACTCTCAAATTTTGCAATTTGGTGACAGTGACAACAACAGACGAGTGAACCAGACTGTGTCATGAATAAGGCATTGCTTTTACCACTGCAGGGGAATGAGATAGCTTTTACAACAGTGTGCAGCAGTCACTAGCTTATATGTCACCACACACGCACACACACACACACACACACACACACACACACAGAGGGAGAAACAACTGCAGGTACACAGCTGACAGGGTGTTTTTATTCTCTGCCTTCCTCTCTGTCTCGCCTCTATTTTCATCTTTCACTTCATCGTCAGCTCACCTGTTTTCTCTCCACTTCCTTCTTTTTCTCACTTTTCTTCCACATTATGTCTTTCATGTTTCATATTCTCATTTTCTTCGTTTCTCATTTGCTTTTTCCCCTCCACACACTTTGCTTTGCAGAGCTTAAACACCAGTCAGGGAGCGCTCCAGCATCCAGCGACAAAACTTTCCATGGCATTTTAACTTCACATATATTTTACAGAGTCTGTTTGGTTTTAATTAGGCAGGGACTCCAACAAACATATGGAGGCACAGAGCAATTTACACCCCACTGACGGTCTGCTCAGGAAGAACTGTGCTATAAAGGGCTGGCAGTTTAAAATGAGGAGAGACGATGAGGACGGTGCTTGGAAAAGACATTAGAGGTTTTGTGAATGCCAGTATGATGAAAAGCTTGTGGTTGTTAAATGAAGCCTTGTCGGTGGGGGTATAGAGCCGTCCTCTCTTAAAATATTTTTTTTCCCTCTTTTTTACAATTTTAACATGGATATAGGGGGAGAAAATAGCTGTAAGTTAATGAAACCCGTAACGCAGAAATATATATAAATATATATACTAATTATCTGTATTCTGGTCCAAGTGCGTAATCTCTTTTCGTCTGTCTCAACCCAGAATGTTAGGTGCTTTTGGTTGCTATTGAGCCATGTACCTATTTTTTGTCGCCTTTACTTTCTTGACTAAATCTCTGTGCTGCACTTCAGAATGGCTGGCGGTGAAACATCCCTTTAGTGCAACCCACATCGACCACATCACATCACATCAATTGGCAGCTGTAGCAACCACTGGATGCATCATACAGACAGAAGTGATAGTTGAGATTTGCCAATCCAGGGAGCAGATGTGTTTGTGATTTGAGCTGGCAGAGAGCAGAGGGAAAGGAGCAAACATTATGATGGATAATATATAGTTTCTATAATAAAGTTAGTAAATTAAGTAGTAAATAAAGTATAATAAAACTGAATATTCATATATAACCATAATGGTATTGGTTACTGACCAGATGGTCTGTTTTTATATCGGGGCAGGTGTGGCTCAGAGGTCGGATGGGTCATCGCTGTAAGGTTGATGGTTCGATCCCTGGCTGCTCTATACAACACACTGAAGTATCCTGGGGCAAGAAGTGGAACCCCAAATTACTACCGATGTTGTGCCATCAGAGTGTGAGTGCATGTGAATGGTTACTGAGTAGCAGCTGGCACCTTGTATGGTAGCCTCTGTCACGATCCCTGCCTTCTCCTCCCTCCAGTATTTTTCCACTCACTCTCCCTCTGCTCACTCTACCTGCTGGCCACACCCACCTACTCTGCCTGCTCTGCTCTCTCACCTCACAGCTGCAGCTCATCAGTAATCAACCCAGGATATAAGCCTCCTCCACACACACACTCATCGCCAGATTGTTCTTCAGTGACATGCAAGACTTTCCAGCGTTTTCCTGTCTGATCTTCCAAAGCCGACCCTGCCTGTCCCCGACCTGCTCTCTTCGCCTGATCCCCGGAAAACCTACCTGCCTTCTGTCCCAGACCACGTGTTCTGATTCGGCGTTCCTGATCTGCTCCGCTGGTAAAGACTTCTCCGCCTGGCTCCGACGATTCTGCTGTTTAATCCCCACTGGTACCGCTGCATTCTCGGACAGCTCCTCTGGCTTCGAAACCTCCGCCTGTCCCCGACCACTCTTCCGCCATCTCCTCGACGGTACCTCCACACGTGCTGTCAAGCCGTCGGACAACGGGGTTTCCTCCTCACCCACGCCGAGTGCAGTAAGCTTCGTCTCTTCGCATCGTTCGCCCTCCATAGACTTTGTTTGGGGTTCCGACCCGAAGAACGAACTTTGTGCCGAACTGCTTCTCCTTGCTGCCTGTTTGATTTGTGCTGGGTTTAATAAACGTCATTACCAACTACTCCAGTTTACCGGTGTACTGCATCTGGGTCCACACAGCACCCGTTACAGCCTCAGCCAACAGTGTGTGAATGTGTGTGTGAATGGGTGAATGTATCATGTAGTGTAAAAGTGCTTTGAGTGGTCAGAAGACTAGAAAAATTCTATGCAGGTCAGCCCATTTACCATATCAGCATATCGGATATTGGCAAAAAATCCAATATCACGCATCCCTAAAAGAAATGCTGTTACTGGGCATGGTTATATTCACCTGGTTGATATGTGAACCAGACCACATCTTTATGTTCTGACTGATCCAGTCCCTCTCAGATTCTGATTGTGTTCTGCATCAACACTTTGTCCTGATCCAGACAAGATTTGAAGTTGAGTTAAGCCTCCTGCAGACTGTGAGATTTTTTGCAATTGTAAAAGTTTAGTGCAGCTATCTGTGACATGGATCTTAATAAGCTTGGGTATGGCATCAAGTCTGATGTATGGAGACTGTGTGATAGCATTACCTTCTGACTCGCAGGCTACAACCTACGTCCATCGACATCAGTACCTAAGAACCCAACTTGTTACCCCAGTTTTGCAATGACAGCTTGGAGCAAGAGCAGCAGAGTTGCACTGATCAGTGGGTCATTTCATGATGTTTCTGTTGGTTGGTCAGTAGACGTAGGTCGTAATAGCAGTCATATAGTGCAATGCTCATTCCAAATTTCTGAGACTGTCAGAATTGTATCCCAGGCTGTCTTTGATCACATGACTGAGACAATGGCTGAACCTCTCTCACTGTGCAACGTAGGACCACCGTTTTAGAGCCACAACCAAAGATATTGCCACATTTCTTTCACAATGGTCATCTTTTGTCTGAGCAAGCCCTAAATCACAAAGTGTATACTGGGCTTTAAACTTGCTGGATTAGGTATTCACATTCATTTGGGAGAAAACTGGTTCAGAAATCATCAAAACATCGGGAGTATAAAAAATCTTTCAAGGTAATGGGGCCTAACCTTTGTGCCTGGTGTTGACTGATATCAAATCATTAGTCTTCAGAACTGCTGCGGTCATCATTATTGGTAATGAGTAGCTTGCTTCTGTAGCCCGCCTCTGTTAATTACCTAACACAGCCATCAACATGAGAAGTGGTCAATGTTAATTCAATCAGCAAGGAGGCACATGATGAAAAATCTTACATTTAATTTTCTGCTGCATTTGTGCTCTTCCAGCAGCTGCTGCTGTCTCCCATATGCAGACAATGTGGTGTAATTGAGAGTCAGTTGATTTCAGGTGGACTGATGGTGTTATTAGATAAGGTACATCCACACTCGGGAGATGTGAAGAGACATTTAAACCTACTTAGCAAACACATATACACATGCACACTATCCACTGATGTAATGCTGCTTGGTCATGAACTGGATATTATGGTTGAGTGAAGGGAAAATAAGACGCTGCAGGGCTGGCTGATGGGATGGGACACGTGACACGTGTCAGAGAGCCTTTTACAGCCTCACTGGGGAGTGCAGAAACATGACCTACCTATCAAATGTGTACCCATTGTTTCATTGTTGCAAACACATTATATATGCATAGCATGATCTTTCTGATCATACCGGGGCAGGAAAACAAGCTGAGAACACCTAACTGATGTACCATCACATTACATTCAGCCTACAGTCCATCTGGACATGTTAGCAAAGAGATGCCTATTTAACCCTTAAAGCTGGATCACTTTTTGTTGCTGTTTTCAGACGCATTTCACAAGTATTTACTCTTTGAAACCTGTGCAAATTAGTTTGATTTCTTAAAAAAATCAAAAACATGGGGAGAAGTCAATGAACAACTTATGTCTCATACCATACTTATGGTATGAAATTTTACACAAATTGCAAGAAATTGGTAGATAAAAAAAATATTCAGAGAGCTAGGGTGAAATATTGACGGGGAGAAAAAGCCAAGGAATAACTAAATTGATATGGAGGTGTCCAAAGGCATGATCACAGCATCAGCGCAACCAAGACCAAGAACACGATCAGGGTGAGCGGGGGGTCCACTATTAGCTCAGCCATAGCACGAGCACAACCAAAGGCAGGGTCACAGCGCCAGCACAGATATCACCACGATCAGGCACAGCCGGGGTTGCGGGCAGGATCCGGGAAAGCTAGGAAGGAAGGGAACAGGAATGCTCTGGAGAGGCAACGTGATTAGCGTAGTGCACTTCAACAGAACCAAGGTGGTGAACAGTAAAAAGGATAAGCACTCAATGAGGATCCTAGCGTCACTGATCAACAATTATGACTAAAATGTGAATGCCAGAGAGCAGTAATAGATAAAATTAAAATATAAAATTTTCCTAAATATAGTTTCTGTCACTGAAGGTAGCTCTCATCATCATGGTGTTTGTGCAAGTGTTTGTTTTCATGATAACTTCGGTTTTATGGAGTTATTAAGTTATAAAAAAAAAGGGCTTTTCCGCCATGACAGCCAATCCTTGCACTGACATTCAATGCAGCTGCTCGCGATTGGTCAGACGAGTGTTTGTTCGGGAGCTCCCCCACTGTGGAAATCTCTACTGCACAGATGCAGGGCTCCTAATGACATCACACTCCAGCAGGCTGGACTTGAACCTGGGCCACTGCAGAAGCCTCAGGCATACAGGGCACACATTCTTCCTGATGAGCTAGAGGTCACCCCAGGTAGGTTTTTTTTTAAAGTTGCTAAAACACATTTAAAATAACTCCTGTGGGGTCGGCAATCCCTCTGTTTCTGAAAACCGGGAACACACCGACCGCCAGCTACTGTAGCCTATGTAATACACTGACTGCACATAAGTATCTCATACAGCCCCACTTCAAAAATCCAAAATGATCCATTTATTATGAGAAACAAGACGCCCTGCCATTCTCTTAACTTTTTTGGTTGTGTTCTGCTTTTGTTAGCATAGATACGTGTTTCACTTTAAAACTCACGGCTGATCCAAATTGTGCGTAAAAGTTACACCCAGGCTACCATAAATACCGTAAATATTTTTGAAAACTTCTCCATCATCATTTCCTTAATTCTGGGCGTCACAATACTTTATATTTATATCATTTATACAGAAAAACAAATAAATAAAATTCTCACTGATTTTTGTTTAGTTTTTGTTTTTCCAGAAGTGACTGAATGATAAATGAACGTATGATACATGGACCATTTCCTCTTTCCTTGCTAATTGCCCTCCTCCGATGTTTTTACAGAAGTCAAGCCAATTTGCTCAGATTTCAAATAGTAAACATGCACCAGAAAACAGAGCAACTGTGTTGCCCAGATGAATAGAAGAGTAATATTTCCTCTCCTTTTAGCTCAATTTTTAGTCTCCACCACCTCCTGACAAACATTCAGCTGCTAAATTCACCACTGTGTTTGCAAGATAGTCTCTGACTGTGACTGTGTGCTGTGTGTTGAGCAGGTTTTATACAGTGGCTTTTTCAGAGCTTTTTCACTTAGAGCAAACTGCTGCTGCTGGTGATGACACTGATAAGTGCAAGCATGGTCGTTGTAAACCGTAATCCCTTAGCAATAAGCTACAAGAGGCTAAACTCTGCAGAGCTGAGAGGATGTGCAGAGTTGGTGGTTATTCTCCATACATCTTTCACACTGTTATTAGATAATTTTTTTTAGTATATTATGTTTAGTGCCGCTTCAAAGAAAGGTTTGCATTTATGTTTCTCCGGAGTCAAAGAAATTGATTTTTGAAATGAAGTAGATGTAGTATGTGTAGTATGCTGATTTTTTTGTATGAAGAGATTTAAAAAAAAAAAAAAAAACATTTAAAAAAACATTATTTTGCTAGGTAAACTTGTAAAAAACCCTTAAGTCAGCATACTTGAACTTTTTTTGTTGAATAGTTTGGAATTCAAAATCAGTCTTTTCTAAATGAGCTGCAGTTTGTATTTGAAATGGCAGCCTTAACCTCTGCAATAACATCTGAATGAAGGAGATAATACTAAATGTAGTATTCAGACACACAGAATGTTGAAATGGTAAACGCAGTACTGTTTGATAATGTCAAGAAAGATTAGCAGTATTTCAAATCATTATCTAAAGCATTGGCAGCAATTCTGTGAATTTATTTTATAGTGTGTGTAGCTTTAATCTGTTGTTTTATTGTAATTGTTTTCTCTTTCTAAAGTATCGTTAAGTGCTGAGTAAGGCACTTATAAATAAAATGTTTTATTATTATGGAAAAAACAATGGTAAGCCCTGGTGGTATTCTTTTTTTTTTTTCTCTGTCCTGAGCCCCTTCCGCCACGCTCACGCTTTATAAACCAATTTTTCTCAAGTTGTTTGCAAGTCATGCACTCAGCCCCTGGTCCTTAGGTCCTCTGGCCCTGGGGTTTGTGTTGGCTTCGTTCATGTCACTGCAACGCTGGGGTCCATTTCCAGACCTGCTGTCTGTTCTCCCCCTGACATGAACTTATTGCCACAGCCGTGAGCCTTTAGCTATGATTAGCCAACAGGTTCTCATACCAAGTCTTCACATATTGCCGCTGTGCACTGGACTTCAATGTCTACATATTACGCTGTAGGTATCCTTCTGTGTCTGCTATTGACGTTCCGAGATACCGCTACTGTGATATCAACACAAATGGTTAGGATTATGCAATAGAGGCACATGGTAAGGTGTAGGAAAAAACATTCATATGGTAAGCGAACACTGGTCCCTTCATGAAAGTCCAGTATTCGTTGAACCCAACCACCACCATTCTAGCCAGACCCACAGCGCCCTTGCGCTCCTTATATTACTTTGTTAGCTGCAGCTTTCAACCCGATGCTGTCCTGCACTTTGTCATGCGGCCGCAACAGGTTACGTCCAGCTGCATTCTCAAGTGATGCTCTCTGCCTGCGTATGGTGCCATCTGGCTGTCTGGTGGCATGTAATAACACTGCCGCATTCTCAGCTGACGCTATCCAGCAGCCATCTCGTGACGATGCCAAAGGTGACTTTTGGCATTGGGATCCTATGCTGAAATCACTGCAAAAGCGACACTTTTTGATGACTTCACAATAAGAACGGTGTGGGTCAGCAGAAGGCTTATGTAATACCAACATTTTTTCCTTGTATCTATGAAATGTTTCACTAATACTGACAAGAACTTTATCTTGTTTATTGTCAGACTCTCTTTTAGACAGTTTTGGTTAAATCTGTCTTCCTTTTTTGGAGTTTCTTTGCAGTGTAGGCAGTTGCTGCAATTATGGAATAGAAACTTTGTTTGTCTTTGCCTTTGATTCAGGCTTTCACCATCTTAAGAGACGTGCACACACACATATGCATTTGTTGGACATAGGACGTAGGAACATCCTCTCTCTAAAGTGACCTGTGATTGGCAAAAGTCTCCTGTCTTAGGCTTGTTAGGCTTTCTAAAGCCTAAAACAGAGCCAAGAGCAGAACACTTGAATTACACTATGGTCCAAGGTTATTATGGGATTTTTGACCAGTGACCACAAAATTAAACTACTGACTAGGCTTGGGAGGTATTACGCTATTACGGTATATGAGAGTATTTAGAAATGCCAAAGTTATGTTTTTCAGTACCATTAGAAATGTAGGCGCTACTCGTTCTGTTACACTCTTTGTATGCATTATACAGCACGGACCACTAGACCCCAGTCTCCTGTATCTACTAGTGGAACAGGCTGCTGAACTGAAAGACACAGTGACACCTAGTGGTGGAGGGAGAAGTTGTAGACAGCAGGTGGCCAGCAGGCAGAGAGACTGTGGAGAATAACAGCATGCTTCTTACATCTAACTTGGTGAATTAAGGATTTATTTTGACAAAAACTGAAACTCATGATAGTAGGAACAGTGGACTTACTAACTAGCTTATGAACAAAAGTAATCAAGATGGTTTAGGTGAGTGTTATTTTGTTTTCGGTTTGAATGAAATGTGTTTTATGATGAGTAACAAGGCAATTAAGCCTTATCAGTCTTCCATGAATGTTGCATTTCTCTGTTTCATAAGGAAAATAGGTGTGAGAATATTAATTTTCTTAAACTTGTGAGTATGTATTGTGTATGTATTAGTCTGAAAGGCTGCAAGTAAGTAGTGCATTTGCTGTTAGGGGGGTTGGGTGAGCCTATAGGTCTCCATAATCAGAGACCTATAGGCAACAAACACATACCAACCAATCAGGATTTCTCCTGGGCTATAAAGACGTGTTATTCTATCCAGCACTACTAGTGAACGTGCTGAACTCAAGTGTAGCAGTATCTTGTGTGCACTCATAAACACTCATACTTCATCTTCCTCCGAGCATTAGTGCGAATTCCCAGCAGGCAGTGGGTTCTGTGAAGGGCTCTTGGCAGTGAAGATGAGACGCTGTGACCTTTCACCAGCCGCAGCTTCTGGGAGTTAGATAAAGGTGCTCTCTGGAGTTTTATATGCTTCACAACATTGACATTTGTGTAACTCGCAGCTGCTCCTCAGGCAGTGTTCGCTATTATGGAAATAAATTATTTTCTATCACAACAGCAATAAATTCAAGTTGCACACAGTAAAGAACATCCTCCAGTTTATAATGGATGTTATACCCTGCTACTGTGTAAGGGTTAGTGCCAAAAATGGAATTTAATGACAAAAATGTACACTTTGACATAAATGGAAGATCATTAACATGTGACTGCTCACATGCTCACATGTTCGACTGCTCTGATGAACTGTGCACATATCTGCAACAGAAAAGAGGTTTAGTTTGGATCTTGTAGGCAATCCTGTTTGCAGACCTAATGTTTCATCTTTTTCTCTGCAGGCCAGAGGTCAGTGAAGGCAGTGGTACCAGTGGGTGGAGATGATGTCCATGCAAAGTAAGTACTCTGTCATTAAAGCAAGCAGCTCTTTTCTGTTATAGATAATTGCTGTATACATCTAATACATTGTATACATTGTTGACCCTCACACATTTTTGACATTGATAAAGAGTGCAATAGTAGAAATCATTATGATACTGTTAGCATAAACCATTTGGTTTCTTTTTTCTTACATATGCATAAGCCATTATATGACAGTTTAAGAAAAAAATTGTGTAGCTCATGCAGACATAGCTGTTTGACAGAAATGCTATTTTTCTGCTTTGATGCCCCATAGCATCATTACTGTTTGTCCTCTCCCAAGTTCCCAAAGGCCTTTTGGGTGTCTGCTGAAACAAAAAAAAAACATAGTGATATTGTGGAAGTAGTGGTGGTAGTAGTAGTAGCAGTAGTAGCAATAGTAGTGGTATTACTGGCAGTAGTAACAGAGGTAGTAGCAATAGTAGGAGAATGGAAGTAGCAGTAGTTGTGGTAGTTGTAGTAGTGACCATGGTGGCAACGAACAGTAATGATAGTAATAGCAGTTGTAATGACAGTATGAAAGTAGTAGTAGTAGTAGTAGTAGTAGTAGTAGTAGTACTAGTAATAGTATTATGTGATCCCAGCCATGTGCTGTTCCCTGCAGTGAGTGAGGCGGACAGTGTGGTGAAGGTGGCCGAATGGCAGCAGACCTACTACGCCTCAGACTCTGGAATCCAATCAGGAGCCACCACAGTCCTGGATGATGAGAGCAGCACAGACTACAGCGGCCGTAAGAAGTACACTGGTAGTACCTCTGCCTCTACCACTGCTCCTGCTACTGCCATCAGTGGGGGAGGAGATGCAGCAGCTGGTGGACTGGACAGTCCCACAGGTGAGACTTTCTACAATGCTCTAACTGAGAGGTGGCAAAAACCATTTCAGCACTTCCTGTGTTTTGGTTTATGTCTGTTTCCCTCTGTCCTCACTCCCTTTGTCTTTGTTTTCTTTTGCTAACACGTTCATCATCTCGTTTTTCTCTGTTCATCAGATGTGTGGTCGTTATTGTTGTGCATCTGTGTAGCTTTGTCTTCTTTACTTATGGTTCTTGTTTTTGCTAGAATAAATGTGATGTCATGTAATATATTAGTCCATTTGCTGGTCCATTAATTTGCTCATTCATAATTTGCTTGTTTCTTTTCTTTGCCCATCAATCTGTCCGACACACATGATTATCCCAGACAACACTGAATGGATTTTGATAAAACATGTATTAATTTGATGCAGCGTTTAAAGTGAACACATTAAGTTTGTTGTAAGCAAAAGCAGATGACTTGTGTTTTTGTCTATCAGAAGAAACCATTAGCTGCCGTCCATCTGTCTTCACTATGAAGAAAAAAAACAAACTTCCACAGTGTGAGATCATCTATCACAGTTAATATGAAGAAACTTTGTTTTATCCTCATTTCACTCTGTTACGCTCTGTTTCTCAGCAGTCTCCTGACACCCACAGGGAAAACTAAAAGTCTCCTCAAGGAAATAATCCTTCACAAACAAGTTGCTTTACAAATAACTGTCTCTGTTACTGTCTCACCTGTGCTGTTAGTTTAAACAAGCTCTCTTTGATGCACTGGTGCCTTTACTTTCAAAGAAAATATGCGTTACAAATTCTACCTGCATGTGGTTTACATGTAAAAATGTCAACTAAATGTTATGAGTAATATGTGAGCCATAATACTGTACCTTATTATAGGCCATAAATCTTGCATATTAAGTGGTACTACCACAATAGTTGTCTAAACCAGGAATGTAACTGAGTACATTTACCTAAGTACTGTATTAAAGTACGATTTTGAGGTACTTGTGCTTTATTTGAGTATTTTTATTTTATGTTACTTTATACTTCTTCTTGAAAACTTTGTTGAACATTGACCTGTGATATAATTTTAAATGGATAGATATATTAATTTGTTTTTTGATTATTTTCTAATTTTAACTTTTAAAACTAATTGTAAGGTCATTTCTTGTTACATATTACTAATTTCTCACAATTTGTGGGACTTCTTGTCAAGTTAGTCATTGCCTTTCCTGTCTGTATTTTCCAAAGAAATTAAACCAATTCATTTACCAATTCATGCAAAACTACTTTTTTACTTTTAAACATTATTATTAGACACTTTACATTTTATTTTCACTTATTTGATGCTCTGCTGTTGTATTCTTGTTTTGCTACTGTATTTTGGAGAAACCTCGCACAAGAATTTCCTTTGGGATTAATAAAGTTCTATCTTATCTTATCTAATTAGCTCAGGTTTCAAAGGGTTACCTGCACTACATTTACAGTATCTGACAACTTTGAATTGCTGATACTTTGCACATTCATGTTATTGTTACAAATATAATCAATGAATACATACTAATGTCTTATCAATGTCTTATCATACATCAAGGAAGCAGAGAAAAACAAATCGCATTTAAATGAGTACAAATATGACTCAAGTTATATACTTTGGATGCTCTATGAGTCTGTTGAACATACATTACATTTGGTCATCCTCTGTTACCTACAAATTTACAGGCATTCTTTGGGAATTGCTGTGTGCAGTCCAAAATGCTGAGGGTGCCGTACACTTTACTTGCACGTGTGGACACAGCCATAGAAGTAGACGGCCAGTTTAGCATAAACTAGGGCTGTCAGTGTTAACTTGTGAATCGCAGCATGGTTAAGTACACAACTTGTTAATCGCTGGCAGACATTCTCGCCTTTAAGAGGCTGTACTGGGCTGAGATGTAATAGAGGACCTGAGGAATCTTTGGTACCAAATATGTCATGTTAGCTTCTTAGTAAGGGGGTTGAGTGATGCTCCAAAGTTTCATAGGCTACCTCTGACCTCTGACTTCATGATATCTGAATGAAAATGGGTTCTGTGGGTATCCATGAGTCTCCCCTTTACAGACATGCCCACTTAATGATAGTCCCATGCATTTATTTTGTCATCATTTTTTTTTCATTCCTAATCAAGACAGTTTGGTAAGAATTGCTTTAGCAAGTTAGCAGATGAGTGGTGGAAAGCATGGAGAGGCATCTTTTGTTGAGGGTTGCTGATTTTACATCACCGTGTTAGGGATAGGCAATATTATCACATCTATTATCCTTACTGAACAGGAAAATACAACTGTAGGCTGATATCAGTCGAAGTTTCTTATACACTTCTACTACACTTCTAATACACTTCATTGAAGCTCAGCAGAAACAAAATAAAGCTCAACAAACCCGTCTTCTTGGTCCACCAAAAATGTGATTAATCGCCATTAACTGCGGAAATGTTATAATGAAACGCAATTTAAACAAATAACCATTTGACAGCCTTAGTCTAAACACAACTGTGTGCACGTATGCACCCCCTGTCTGTTATGGAGTGTATACTGACCTTTAATTTCTAACTGACTAGTCTCAAAATTAGATGCCAAAATGAGTTTGAGAGTTGAAACAGCTGCATTGGTATAAACCCATTGGGGAAACATAATGTAACTAGCTGAGCCTTGTTACTCATATGCTCTGGACATAGTTAAGTCTAAATGACATGTAGTATTATTGTAACACTGCACACTAACTTGAAAGCTTTTAGCATTATAGTACCACAACATATACTTTTGAAGAGCATTTTCAAATGCTGGCAGATGTGTTTGCAACACACAAGTGAATACACAATTGTAGATAAGCAGCCTAAGTATGAGAACACGCTGAGTGCTGGTTGGGCTCCTCCTTGTTCTCAGGAGGGCTTTACACCACAGTGTAAGTCTCTTATTACTCACAGGTTCACTCAGCACTGAAATAAATAGACACTTAAACTTTCCTTAATCAGCTTCCACACATCGATAAGTCTCTCCTGAGGGCCGACAGTTTGAATCCTGTAAAGCCGAAAGCCGTCGTTGTAACTGATCTGAGTGGGGGATATGCCACAGTTGAACTAAATGCAGAGAGAAATGCAGTAGTTGGTTAAAGCTCAGTCAATACTGAGCCAAATGTTGTTAATGTCATCCCTTTGGGATGATATGATGGGAACTTCACACCTGAAGTAGCATGTAATGAATGTGTTTAATCTTTATACCTGCAGCTCCTCCATTAGTTTCAGCTCTGTTGGACACGCTTTACTGTGGCAGTTACAGTCAAGATTGACTGTTGTGATTGTTTTGATGTGCGAGGCACACAGATAAACAGGTGAGGTGAAATGAGAAGAAATAAAAGGTGTAAACACACATGAAATGATTAAATTATTCACTGAACCAAATATTCAAACAAAATAATTCCACTTTCTTGGCTGCTGATCCTGGATTATGAGGTCAATAACTTTGTTTCCAGTCTTAAGAATGTTTGTACTGAGTATTTAACCCTCTGAGCCCTAAGCCGTTTTTACCTAGTTTTGGTTCGCCTGGACTTTTTGTGTAATAATGAACTTAAAACTCCAGTCTCTCAAGGCACAATGAAGTTATACGATTCGACCTACGGTCGCAGAGTTAGGACACTTTACATAAAGTGGAACACATTGTAGTCGCCAGCGACTACGCGGGGCTCAGATGGTTTTAAAAGGGAAAGGGAAAGTAAGGTATTTAAAGTCGTCACATATTTCCACTTCGCAGTGGAATTACGCATCTCCATGTTAGGCTTTAGATATCCTTCTGTGTCTGCTGTTGACATTTCGGGATGCTGCTTCCATGATGTCACCACAAGCACATGGTGGCACAGATGGTTAGATTTAGGCAAAAACGGCATGTGGTACGGTCTAGAGAAAAATCCATCACATTCAGACAGGAAATGAACACTAGAAAACCTGTGGTTTGTTGGACATGCCACAATGCTGCCAGTGTGAACACTATGAGCATGCAACAAGCTGCAGTTTGGCGAGGCTGCCGTCACACATTGGTCATGCAGAAAGTGTATTTCTGGTGTTATACGGGTACAACACTAAAATAGTACTCTTCCCTTCAGTGCTCTGCTTTTGTAGAAAAACAACATGTTCACAGGATGTCTCCTGCGTTAATGCTATCTGTACCTGCATAATACCATGACCCATGAGTTAGTAAATTCTCCATGTTGGCCTATGGTCACAACAGCAAACTCTATTGTTGCAAGATGTCACACACCTGCCTTGACAAGCTCTTTCTCTGATTAGCAGATTTATGCATGGACATGAATTCAACATTTGCTCTGCAGTGTTATCCATAAATGTCACAATTGTTTAAAAAGCATCACATATAGCAAAAGCATTGGGGGTATATAACATGCACACCTTAGATGACAAAAGAACAATAGGAGGAGGGAAAGTGATAAACTACTTGTAAAACACAAAATATTACCTTTTCAAGTGTACAAAAGTGTACAACATTGCAACATCTCTACTCTCGTAAAAAATATATGAACAATACATCAGGTAACAAATAAGAAATAAAAAATATTGCACAGATGTGTTTACCTTCCAAAATAAGTAACTCTGCTCAATCCCCATAAAATATTACAGGAATTTTTTAATGCCTCTTTCATTATTTAGTGCAACATACACACCATTACACTGACACTGCTGCTGCTGCTGTTCATAACCATATTTTCACCCAACATATCAAATGTGTATATATTCAGCTTCACAATGAAGTTTATTTAGATCCAATCCCTCATACACCGTCACACTGAAGGTTTGGGGTGACTTTTTTGGACATTTGAATGCAGCTCAAAAGATATAACCATGCGGACTGTGTATGTTTTTTTTTAAGTGCAGACACTTCTACATAAAGAAGGTAGTACTTAAGATAGTAGATTTTGGCCTGTTCTGATTCTAAAGTCATCAAATACTGCCGCTTTTGCAGTGATTTTGGCATAAGACCTCAATGCAACCTTTTGCAGCTGTATGATGTATTGGCGTACCGTGTCACCTCAGAATGTAGCAAAACAAAATGGTTCGCAATGTATTGATATGCCACATGATATGCCGCTGGACAGCATCAGGTTGAAACGCTGCCAGTAACAACATCATATAAAGAGGAAGGATGGCCCCTAGAGGGCGGGTAGTAGTGGTGTTGGATGGATCCAACAAACCCTGGACTTTCATTTCAGAATCTGATTTTACTTCCTGTCTGATTGTGATGGGGTTTTTTTTTCTACACCTACACCTGCAAGAACTCCTTTGTTAAATATTCCTAAACAAGTGCTTTGCTGACGTCCCTGTGTTGGTTGCCATTTGCTTTATTTTGCCTAAACATAACATGTGCTTTTGTTGGGTTATCTCACCATGTGCTCTCACCACTTGGACTTTGATGTGGAAAACTGGTGGACTCAGTATGAGATTGTGTCGCATATTCACAAGGTCAGAGCCTCAATGCCAAATATTAACGCTGTATTTTCTATAATCACATTATAATTCATTCAGCATGAAATCCCGAATTAATATTCCTCCATGTAAGAGTTACATTTGTAACTACAGTTCTTTGAATTACTAGAGACTATAGAAATTGAAATTGCTATTTAGATCATTTTACACGACTAGATTAAAACTCATGACTGCTGATGTTCTTCTTCAGCAGGTTTAGGGTAAAGGTCCTATCTTACACCTATCTTGCGCAAAGCAGTGCACAGTGCAGCAAAATGTTATTGCTCATTTTAGAATTCAGTTTAGACCCACACAGTTGTCATTTACATGGCTAGCACCCACATTGTGTACGAAATAAATTGTCCTTGTGCACATCTGTGCGCCCAATGGGCGTGTAGTGAGGTATGGTCAGGCGCATCATTGGTGTGTTGCTATTTAGAAGCAGCAGAGGTTACTCCAAGTAAAACTTGGCTGAAAGTCAGAATGGTGCATTTTCTTCCTAAGTGGGCTGACAACATGCATACACGCTGCTTGTTACACACACAGGGGCATGTGGCTGGGTTGCGGATTGGTGAAATAACTAGAGGAAAATATGACAGAGATTGTGCAAAATATGAACATAGCAGAGATCAGAGCAGAGCTGCTGTATTACTCCCAATCAAGAGGGATGCTGTGTACGTTTAAAAACAAAGAACAGCGTAACTTCATTGAATATTTCAGAAGTAAAAAGTTTTGCCCTGTTTCCTCTGTAAAGTTCATAACTACAGTTTTGAGATTTGCTGCTTAAGTGTTCTACGATACTTGCTGCGGTGACATAACTGATTTTAATGCATTACTGTCAACTGTGTGTGTCAAGTCCTGGCACACTTTGCACTATTTAACGAGCAAAAGTGGCTCTTAATAATGTGATAAGTGGACTGAAGTGGCATGCAAGCCAAACATCTAACATTTTTTACTATTTTGTGTTCTACGGGACAGAGCAAAGTTTTCCTTGGAAAAGGCAATAACTCCCATTGCAGTGCACACTATGACAGGGACCCAATTCACTTTATTAAGCCTTTAATATAATTTATTAACATAAAATGGGGGGGTGTGAAATACTTTTTCATCAATGTTGCTTGCATGTAGGGTTGGCACCACACTAAGAGGTGCTCTCAGCTAATGCGTCAAGGATTTCATGGAGGTTCACAAAGTCAAAGAGAGGTCCTTCTCTGTTGAAATATTGGCAATTCAACTGGCCAAAACTGTCCGATGAGTCACACTTTCCTGCTAATCACATAATCATCAAATGTAGGGATCCAGAAGTCTCATCCAAAGGCTGAATAGAGCCATCTGTCAAACCAGCACTGAAACTGTCAACATCAGTAAATGTCAAAGTGACTGCGAGTGGGATCAAGAATATAAATATACTTGACTGCATCTTTGTCCGTGGTTCCACTAGTTGATGTCAGAAAGTCTTTCCGCCGACACAAACATTCCGGTGATGCACAGTGAAAGTCCTGAATCCCAAATGTCTCTCACACACAAGTGCTTCCTCTGTCAGAAGGATTCCAACATTTCAAAACAGAGTGCCTCAAAAAACTATGTTTAGCTGGTTCAGACATAAACACACATACAAAAAATGTCTAGCGTCACACAAACAATCATGTACTTTTAGTAGGGGAACCTATATACATCAGGATATGATAGTATGAGTTTTCCCCCTTCTGAAGGATGGAGACACCTGTTGAAGCTTCAGTCAGCACATGTTTAATATCACTAAAAATATGAGTATACAGTTATGATTACAGTTACAACAAACATGAGTACAATAAACGAGTACAACATAAATGAAGATGAGTACAAAGATAAACTAAAACGAAGACTAAAAATGAAGACAAATACAACAAAGACAAGCGCTCAGGTCAGTCCAGACAGAGACAAGACTTAATGCAGACTGACACAGAACATAGAAAGCTGGCTGACACTGATCACTTAGAAAGGCAGTAGTAGGTATTTCCTTGAAGTAAACATAGAGTCTTGAACTAACTATGGAGGATGCATAATCATAAAAATACATACTAACTGGATAAGACCAGAGTTTCATAAATGGACCAAACCAAATTGACATGGATAATTGTGTATCGCCAATCCTTTCCAAAGTGAAAAATATGTTATTTCTTACCTTTTTTTGGTTTCCATTCATTCAGTGCACTAGAGTTGCAAAGAAAACTTGATAGGTAGCCTGTCACAGACAGCGATTTAATAACGTTGCAGCCTTTAATAAACACAATTTCCCACAAATCCAAAACCTTTGAGGCTTAACATCAGCAGGACAAAAGATCAGTGCAGTAAATCAACTGTGGCTGATCCATGGGGCTAAAAACACCAAAACAGCTAAAGCAGCTAAAGCACAACAATGAAAACATTATTAGACATCACAGTTTACCAACCAGTTCTCATTTTCAGGCCATCAAATACTGATGCTTTGTCAGTCCTGAAGGTGTATCATCAAAAAAGGCATGCAAATTCATGTAGGGTAGGAGAAAGACGTGGTGGGTGGTCAAACAAAATTTGACTTACACAGTCTTTCACACAAGAGACCCTAGTTTGTGTCTCGTGTGAAACAAAAAAGTAATTCTTATGTAGAGTTACATAACATTTTATTGTGACAATCATGTGTGTCATGTAACAAACATACTTATTTTACACTGATTTATTTTCTAAACCTAAACAAGTAGTTTTGTTAGTTGGTTGTTGTTAATTGATAGATAGACAGATAGATTGATAGATTGATTCTTTATTGTCTGTCACGAGTAAAAACAGAAATTCATCTTTAAAACAGCTCAATGAAGCATTAAAACATAATTAAGAACCACACCCAGGCACACTGACTAAAACATATTCAACAACAGTTAAAAAAAAAAAAAAAAGAAAAAAAGGGGGAAGTCTATGTTTTCTTAATTAGGGCAGTTTTTGCAAATGGGATGAAGGATTTTTTTGTAAATGTTTTTCCGGGCCAGCAGGGTTCTGTAGCGTCTGTCTGATGGCAGCAGCATGAAGGAGTGGTGCAGGGGGTGGGAGGGGTCCCCAATGATGGGGTGGCTTTCCTCATCACTGAGTGCCTGTGCAGTTCACAGAGAGAATGTTGAGATGTTTCAGTTATTTTGCTGGCTTGATTTATTATCCGGGAGAGTTTTGCTTTATGTTTGGCAGTGAGAAAGTTGAACCAGGATGAGATGTTGTAACTGAGGATGGATTCATTGAGTGTAAAATGTCTTTGCTGATGTTAAAAGTTCTCAATTTTCTGAGCAGCTGGAGACACTGTTGTGCCTTTTTGTAGACAGAGTCAGCATATTATGAGAAGGACAGGCAAGTGTTGATCTCTGTTCCGAGATATCTAAAACTCTGTACCTGTTCCACTAGCTGACCCTGGATGTTGAGTGGTACAAGTAGATCCACTTGGTTTTTCCCCATGGACCCACAGCAGAGCTCCTTGGTTTTTGTAATGTTCAGCCCAAGTGAGCTTTCGGCAAAGGTTTGAACCAGGGTGTGGACTTCCTGCTGGTATTGCATTAGGGTCTGGGTGTCAGTGAGGTGGGCTACCAGGGCCATATCATCTGTGTACTTAAAAATTGTCATTGCTTTATTGCTGCAGGTGATAGCATTTGTGTAGGCAGTGAAAAGCACGGGTGACAGGACACAGCCCTGGGTCAGCCCCGTCTTTATAGTCAATGTAAAAACAAATGTGAAACCATTAAATAGGATGCATTGTGGTCTGTCCTTTAAAAAGTCCTTTATCCATAAAATCAGTGTATGGTGGACCTGGAGTACAGAGAGATGGTGTATCAGACTGTTGTTATTTACGGTGTTAAAAGCAGATGAAAAGTCCATGAATAAAATCCTTGTTTGTGGATGTGTAGAGTCCAGTTGTTTGGTGTTGAGGAGCATGAGAGTTGCATCCTCAGTGCCTCTTTTTGGCTTGTAGGCAAACTGGAATGGATCCAGTTTGTCCAACAGATCATCTAACAGTAGGTCACAAATGTAGGTTTTCTCCATACATTTACAGAGCACTGATGTCAGGGCCACTGGCCTGTAGTCCTTCAGATCCTTAGGCTGTGTCTTTTTTGGGATTGGAATGACGATCGATTCCTTCCACTGTCTGGAGACTATGCCGGAGTCCAGTAGGTGTTGGAATAGCCTGGTGAACACCCCACCTAGCTGGGTGGAGCATCCTTTGTGCACCCTGCCCCTGAGCCTGTCAGAGTTAGTGGCTTTGTTAGGGTTTACACAGAAAAGAGGTTACCAGCTGTTCATCAATGGTGAGGGCTGGGCGTGGGGAACTTAGGGTTACAGGGGTCCTGGTGGTTGGTTTGCTTTTGATGTTGAACCAGATAAAGAAACTGTTCAACCCTTCTGCAAGAGAGTAGGGTCTGGAGAGTTGACCACTGCTGGTTTGGATGCTCTGCCCATCATGATATTCAAACCCTGCCATGCTTCTCTAGCATTTCCTGATGTTAATTTCTTTTCCACCCTGTCCTTATACTTGATTTTAGTCAACTTGGCCTTCCTCCTGAATTCCTTCTGCAGCTCCCTCACCCTCACTTTGTCACCTTGTAGGAAGGCCCTTTTCTTCTGCACTAGATAGGCTTCCATGTCCTTGGTGATCCATTTTTTTTTATTATTTGGATAAATGGTGACGTGTTTAGTGGGAGTGACACTTTCTTTACAAAATATGACATATAAGGTGAGTATATCAGAAAGCATGTCAAAGTCATCCCCATAGTCATTAATGTGTCCACTTAAAACAGCCCTTTAATGTCTCAGTTGCATCCTCACTCCAGATCCTAATGGTTTTAGTAATGGTCTACTGTGTTTTTAATTGTGACCTGTATTTTGGCAATAACAGGAGTTGTGGTTGTTGGAGTTGTGACATACTGTTCCAAGCTGGGAATATGTGTGGCAACAATATAGACAGAACCAGATGTAGCTTAGTTGTTTGCATCCACACCTGTTTTTTGTATTAAATTAACCCCTTCAACTTTATGGGAGATGCAATTTTTAACATGTCAATAAATTATTCATCTGTCTTTTTTTTTTTTTTTTTTTAAAAAGGCAAGGTTCAATTTTCTTAGAATATGAATAGTTCACTCCAGGAACACATTCATGTTTACAGAAGACTGATGAAAGAAATGCTGAATGACAGATTGCACTGAGTTGCCAGAGCCTGTGGAGCAGAAGCGTGATGAAGCATGAGGCTAATGAAACGGGGAGTGGAGAGTTTGTCCAAGGTGGAGAGTGCAGCGAGTGGCAGAGTCCAACGGTGAAACAAGGGCTGGGCGGTGAGGTGCTGGAGCTCATGGAACGATTGGCCCACACTGGTGAGGTGGGAAGACAATCTGGCGCCAGAGCAGAGTGAATCCGGAGTATTTATGCTGCAGGGGAGGTGATTGGAGATGAGGCACAGGTGATGAAATGTGCAAGGAACTCCAGCACCAGGAAGCCATGCCCACCCCCTGCAACAAAGAGGACATCCAGAGACACCAACCAAAAACACACAAGAATCAGTCCAAAACACCACAAAAAACAGGTGACAATTGGCTCCTTTGTATAAAGGGAAAAACAGAAAGCCAACATACATGTTATTAAGTACATAATGTGACTTTGGTAGGGTCTTGCATGGGAAAGTCAGGTCTAAAGCCTTAGGTACTGGTGTGTCATTGAACACAAACTTTGTGCTCACACCTACCTGAACATATGATGATCTTGTAACTGCTTCTAAAGATTTCTTTACAATGTTTGTTCTTTTTATAGCATATTGAAATGTACTAAAACTTGGCTGCCTGGGATATAGGAACTTAATCTTAAGTATGTCATGCATTGGAAAATTATGTCAGAATTGTGAAATATAAGCTTCCTGTAGTTAATGGGCTTACAGCAGCAGTATGGTGGTCCAGTATCCCTTCTCCTTCCATCTCTCCTCATCACACTGCCAGTATACAGCAAACATGATGAAACATTCATTTTTATCCTCTTTTCCTTGCTGTGAAATAAGCATCTCCATGTGTGAGTTATGTTACACTCTACTTCCACTCAGTTACTGTACCTGACATCCAAAGAAAATACCCCATGTCAACCTAGGAGATAATCCCACAAGATATTATGTCTTAAACTTAGTTATCACCTATTTCCCTTTGTGTTTAAAATGTCTTTTTCAGCCAGTAAGGCTGTTAATTCTAAGATATGTCTGACACTATAAATATGTATTTTAAAATGGCACTTCCTCGTTTTATCATTGCATCAAGTTTGTTGAAGATTCTGTCATCCCGGTCATGGTAATTGTATGTGCCAAATCGAAGACAACTGGACTGGTGAGAATTTCTTGAAGATGTTCTACCTATCATCCAAGAGGCTCCTTCAGTTGTAACCATAGACAGTAAAAAAAGATGGACGTCATGTCTCCACCTATTCTCACTGTGTCAGAGTGCGATCAAAATATCCGTGATACAGGCATTGTAATCTTGCGAGGGTGATATTATTGAGATCCGGAGACTGCACAGTGGCGATATATGCAGTGGGGGAGATTTCCGCCAAAACACCCCTCCGATCAATTGTGAGCACCGCCACTGAATGTGAGTGCACCGTTTGGTGGTGAAAAAGCCCCCTTTTGTATAATTGAATGACACATTAAAACCGAACAATGAAACAAAGATCAGGGTGATGAGAACTACCTTCATTCACAGAAGCTATCTTTGTTCTTTGAGTTTTTAGTTTGGCCTATGTTTCATTCACTAACATGGAGGGGCAGGCTTTATGACCTATACTGCAGACAAACACCAGGGGGCGATCCAGATCCTAAAGTTACATTTTGGGGGAACTGTCATGTTGTCCATCTTTATTACAGTCCATAGTTCTAACTGACTTCTTCTTCTTTAAAGGTGACTTGCAACCGGGTGAAGCATTATCGCCTAACTGACTTGTGGGTCACAGGCTTTAGACCCTGTGTAAGTGTGAACCCTTTCATAGTTGTTGAGGTCACATGTGAGTCGTTGACCCACCCAGTCATCATCGGTGCATTAGGGTGAGATGGATCCAGGTGTAAATGGGTGTTAAGCAATCTGAGGAGGGAACTCAGGACTGCATTGTAGGTGGGTGATAAGTTATGTCATGTTTTTAAGGATGGCTGTTCCAGTCTGACAGAGATGCCTTCTTTCGTGCCTCTTTCAAATCATCTGTCTTTTCTGGCCAAGATGTGTGCATCGCTGCCCTCGAAGGAATGTCCATTCTCCTTCAGATGAAAAAAGACATTTCACATTTTATAAGCATGTAAAAGGACATTTCAACAGCAGTGTACAAATCACTCATTGAATCTATACTCACTTTTAACAACTCATCCTGGTTCAACTTCATACCTGTTAAGAATAAATCAAAGCTTTCCTGGATCATTAACCAAGCAAGTAAAATAACTAGCAAAACCCAATCTCCATTGTCAGCACTTCATACCCAAGCAGCTGGAAGGAAAGCTCGTCACACTACAAAATGTCCCACTCACCCTCTGCATAAGTCTTTCCAGCTACTACCACCAGGACGCCGCTATTAAGTCCCCTTGGCCAGGAAAAACACTTATAAAAACTCTTCCATACCCACTGCTGTGAAAATCTTAAATACAAGGTTGTAATCCACACATTTACAGAAACACTGTGCTACTTTGTACACAGCAGCATATTGTAATTTTTATTCTGTCTAATTTATTTTTATTAGGTATTTATTCTGGTTTTAAGGAACACATGCTGTATGTTTATTGTCTGAGTTTGCACTGTATGTTGTATGCTGAGCCACGTTTAAGATGATTTTCTGTCATGACAGACACCATTTTCTGAATCTGAATCTGAGTGGACAGCCGAGTCTTGACCTGAGGAGCTGACCCTCCTGTGCTGTGGCATGCATTTGCAGAGTGGTTGTATAGTTTCACCAATGAACAAATCTGTACATTCCTGACTGCTCTGAACTGCATACACTACAAAGCTCTGCTTTTGGATGGGTGTCTTGTTCTTGGGGTGGACAGGCCTCTTCCTCAGTGTTACTAGGTTTGAAGTGCACAGGGGTGTGGTGACCATGGCAACATGAGGAATGACAATCTTGTTATTTCTTTCCTCTCTCCTCCTTTCTTCCTGCTCTAGATCTTTTTTAGTTTTTGAAAAAGGACATGTTGGGAAAGCCAAAGGTTTTAAGTGCTCTGATGTGTTTCTGTTCCTTCTCCATCCCCTCTGTCCTTGTGGGCAAGGTCTTAGCCTGATGGTTAAGGGTTCTGATGACCCCCAACTTCTGCTCCATGTGGATGGTGAGAGCCAATTATAAATTAAATTAAATTAAATTAAATTAAATTAAATTAAATTAAATTAAATTAAATTAAATTAAATTAAATTAAATTAAATTAAATTAAATTGTGCCCTTACTACTATTTACTATTATACATATCTTCAATTTATTTATCTTTGTTTTTTTTTTTTTAAACTTTCACGGTCAAGCTTGAACACATTAACTTGATATTGTATAACTTGATACCTTTAAAATTTGGGGTATTGTGGGCATGCTAAACCTAAAGAAACTAAATGTCATTTCAGGAAGATGCATTTAAGTATTAAAAGTAAGTAGACACTCAAAAAGGTTTAAATCACATCGAATCAAAATAATTAAAATAATTAAAAGAAAAAGCAGCAGTTCATCATACATACAGGACAGATCTAGAAGCTATGATTTTTTTTTTTTGCATGATAAGTTAATTACATGAAAGAAATTGACTTACTGTTTCAGCTGCACTTGTATGGCATGAGATTAAGATAATCAAGTAAAGTAAAAGTAACCTCAGATTTGTAAAGTCAAAGCTCTGGTCAGCAGAGGGATGCACAGTAAATGAAATTACAGTAATTGCAATTGCAATTGCAGACCGAGTACAGTAGTATCCCTTTAGCCCTGAAATTTAATAATCCAGTCATTATAATTCCTCTAAAACCCCATCTTAATTTATTTGGATGATATTAATTCATTTTTTAAATGTTCCTCAGACATACAACTTATTTATCTTCGTGTTGGACAAAAATTTGTGGACTGTGAAAGGATATTTTTCCCTTATCTTGGTACGAGTGATCTGGACCACTAAAATTTTCTCTTACCTAAGAGAAAAGCAAAAATAAGAAAACACTGAGGAATCCCAAAAATCAGTGGGTACCAACAAAATAAGAACAAATCCTAGTCACTTTTAAAAGGTTGAGAAAATAGCACTATTGGTCAATGTGACTGCTACTCCAATGATAACTGAAATTTGATGATTGCACTTTTCGCATTTTAACTGGAGTAGTTGTATTTGTCTGTGTTTATTGTTGTAACCTTGTCTAAGGCTGCCCTATTTTTTTTCCATGAGTGGAAAAGAGATTTTAAATCTCAATGAGTCTTTTACCCAGTTAAATAAAGGATATATATATGAGCAAAAATAAGAGAACATTTTTTTTTTTCATTTGCAGTTTCTTGCATGAGGCCCATTGTCTTGAAAACATCACACTTTTAATTATTTCACCCTTTTGATCACACCATGCTTTAGTGTTTGATATTTTTTAATTGTCCTATGTATTATCATTGTATTGCTGTTGGTCTTACTGTTAATTCCAAAGTTGTTGGATGGGGTTGAGGTCATGCTTCTGTACTGGCCAGTTAAGAGGCTTACTATACCTCGGTACAAGAGGACAGGTTTGTCTTGTCTTAAAGTAAAGCAGCAGGTTCTGTCCTAACAAATATTGGGATGCTTTATCTGGGAAACCACCTGATGTACTATGCAGTATTTTGAAGTGTGTAATACCATTAGAGATGGAAAGGGAATATTCCCCTCCTCTGGGAACTGAACAAATTCCTGTGCAAGTCTAGAGATAAAACAAATTGGCTGCTCTGAATTCTGTCACGAGATTACTAGGCTTTGCTCTGCCTCATTGTTGAACCCAAAATACTTGTGGGTGAGCCAGAATACAACAGGTTATTTTAAACCATAAGGACACAGCTGAGCTTGTTGTATGCCAGTCCAGACAGGGAAGACTATTTGCTTCACTTCTCTGACACTTTGTAATCATCGTTTCCCCCCGAGGACAATCTTATTCCAAGACATCAAATTCTTCAGTGTTGTCTGTAACTGATACAGGCTTCAGGTCACTGTGAACTTTGTAGTTTGAAGTCAAACATCTTTTTTTTAATATGCTGTCAGAAATGTAACAGATTTTCAAACATTATACGCTGCAAGTTAAGCACCTTTTTGCTGCTGCTTTATGATTAAATATCTTAACGATCATTTTTTCCCAACAGGTGACAAAACCATTAACAGAGATTAAACAGGATTTTAAATACATCATCCAAAAGGAAATGAAATTCCCCAGGAAGTCATTCTCAGTCAGCATGGCACCAAAGTACTCATTACTTTTAACAAGATGTGCCATAGTATGGGTTAATGCAAATTACTGGTAATGGGAAACATTGGATTTGTTGTCAAATACCTGAGGGCTTAGTGCTCTGTAAACTTAGATAGATTTTCAGCAGAAGACACATGGAACCAGTGTAGAACCAAAATTTCAAACTGTTGTATTATTTATTGGAGAGTTACTAAAACACTTTAAATAGCACATTTGTTTCAACCCTCTATAATACTGGCAACATCAGCAGTGGGTTAAGAAATCAGCCCACTCTCATTCCGAACCTGTAAAATACTGCTGCTTTGACAATGCTTTTAGCCTAAGATTGCAACGCCGAAAGCCACCTTTGGCGTTGACATGGCCGTACAAAACCAGTTATGTTATGCACCTGAATGCGTCTGTATGAAACGTGGCAGGACGGAATCAGGTTTAAAACACTGCTGGTAAGGACGTAATGTAAGGTTAAGGTGATGTAATATAAGGAGCACATGGGTCGGTGGGCTGGAGGGGCGGTGGATTGGTCCAACTAACCCTGGACTTTAATGCGGCAGTCTAGTGTTCACTTTCTATATGAATGTGATGTTTTGGTTTTACACATTACCATGTGACATTCATGATCTTGTTGCCTAATCCTAACCATTCATGGCAGCATGTGCGTTTGTTGATGTCAAAGCATGGGTTGCCATGTGCTTGTTTTGCCTAAACATAATCACATGCAGCATAATCCCACCATGTGCCTGTGTTGACATCATAGTAGTGGTATCCCAGAATACAAAGAGCAGACGCAGTAGGATACGTGTAGCCTAACATGTGGACAAGAAAGTCCCCTGCAAAGTGCCGATATGTGATGAGTTGGGATGAAAACTTGTTTGTATGAGGGGGATCAAACTCAAGCTGTGATCCTGTTTGTGTGGACCTTTCTACTGGACTAGCATCCTGGTAGCCTGCTATTGTACCACTGCATGGTGCTGTTTGTTGATGGCTGTGGTGCAAGGTCACTGTCCTTATTTTGGAGGGGGTTTGTGCTCAATTGTGATTTTTTTTTTTTAGATCTGATTTTTTTTAATGTACCTGTTTCACATTATCATTTAAAATGTGACCATTATCAGACTCTACTGCGAACTGGTCATGGCCCTGATTTGGCCTGCATTCCCAGAAGAACAAGAACAACAAGACTTCCGGGGATGTGCGTGCCACAACCTTGTGCAGACCACAGACCTTTATAGTTGTGCAGAGTTTGCCAGAAATGCAATTAAATGGGCTAAAAAATCTGCTCTGCAACAACATAGGTTTTTAACCACTGTGAAGTTAGAAAAAAAATCTGTCTTTCTGTTATTCAAGCTGCAATTCCACCTTTGACGACTATGTGGGTTGGAATAGCAGAGTAGCGCTGACTGTGTTTTCACTCACTGACTTCATGGGCAGAAGAAGAAGCATGTCAACGTTATTTATAAAATTTTTTAAAAAAAATTTAAACAAAATGGGCACAGGCAGTGGGTGAAATAGACAAAGGGCTTTGTCAGTCTCTACCTTTGGCAATTGTCAATAGCTATGTGCAATTTCAGATTGTTTGGGCAACCCATCGAGGAGAAAAATTATTGCAGACAGATGGATGGATAGAGTTTTCTTCATTTTGTAGAAGAATGCTGATCTAGAGTGATGTTAAAGTAGCACTGAATTTCAATGAGTCACATGGCTGTTCAGAGTGAGATCACCTTTAAAAAAAACACATCTTTATTTGATGTAGAACGACATACTAAAGTGACCCAAATTTAAAAATATCAGATTACATATGATTTCTGCTGTTCACACACCCACAAAGTGAATTTAGCTTCTGCGGTGGATTTAATCTGTTAAACAACCAAAGCAACTGCTCCCAAAGCTATGTTAAATCATTCCACAACAAGAAACCATGGATTACCAGAACCATCCAGAAACAAGCAATTATAAAGCAGCAACCACCAATGTAACAAGGCTCAAAAACAATTACATTCCAATGCAGAAGTTGATGGAGCTAATAGGATTGCATTTCACAGTAGTTGTACCTCATATTGATTCATTTGACAATTTCATGATTGTTTGATTGATAGGTTGATTGCTTTATTAGCAAAGCAGCAGCTTCAGTAAGAGGGTTTCCATTAACCCTCAAATTGCGCAAATTAAAATTGCGAAATCACATAAAAAAACACCCCAGTTTATCGCAAAAAGTTTACGCTTACATGAGCTGGCATTTCAGGTGATTTGCAAAAGCGGTATTTTGCAAAACTGCAATGGAAACACTTTTTTCGCTTTTATAGCTCAGATGATGTATGATGATATGATGTAACACTGGGTGGTGGTAATGCGACTTTATGGATGCCAACTGCTATTAAACACAAAAAAGAAGAAAAAGTGCAACAAAGTCTCATGACACTTGGCTCACATGGCTCAGTATGTGTGGATGGAGAAGTCTTCTCAACTCTGATATGAAACAATTGTGGCAATCTAATATTGTGGCAATATTAGATTGGCTTTATTGAGTGGCTGCACTAGAAATAAATCTGACAATGTTTTGGACATCGATCGCTATGGTTAATGTTATTGCGAGAGGAAAGTCACCTAACATCGCAAGAGAAAATGCATAATATCATTCAATGGAAACGCAGTCATCTCGCAACTGTGTTCTATCAAAATTTTGAAAATGTCACTTAAGTTTTGCACAAATCTGTAATGGAAACTTACCTAGTGTGAGTGAGAGGGTTCTCCATAATGGAAAATTATCCACTCTACATGCGCCACAGTGTTTAAAAGTTAAGGTGACATGTCAACAGAGACTTTTCCCAGTGTTCCAAATAAGACACTTCAAACTCATGCAGATGTGACATACTGTAAGAGCAAGATCATCCCGCAGAGAGTATGTCATTTCCACTTAGTCAAGAAAAACACTTAGCAGCTTTGAGATTTAGCTCATTGCAGTTATTAGTATTTGGTAGTATGGCTCTGTTGTGGGGGCCCCCTGACCTTCCATGTGCTTACGTGGAAAGCGTTAAACAGGAACAGCACCTGAGGCAGGGAGATCAGCAGCAGCAGAAAAAAGAAAAGAACAAAACCCCCAAAGAGCAGGCATCAATGACACAACGTCATAGATCAAGTCAGAATGGCACAAGGAGGAGGAGGAGGACGCAAAAGCGGCAAGCAGAGGGAAAGGGAAGAGTAGGCAGGCTAGAGTAGCTTAAATAAGGCAGTGTGAGTGAGTTAAGCGAATCAGATGCTTAGAGATGAATCAGCTGGCCATCAGCTGATGGGGCTTGCATGATATCAGCTGATATCAACAGTATTAGTGCTTGACACTGTGGCCTGCCTGAACTAACACTATGCTCAATTTATTTTCATCCTTCCCTTAACTTGCTTTATATCTGGAACAATATCACTTGAAAAGGCCTTGGTAGTGTGCATAAGAGAGGTTTCTTCCATTTCTTGCAGTACTATTGCCCTCAACGGCTGAGACTAATAAGATTAAATTCACAGGTCTGTCATCAGCTCTATTATACTAATAATTCCTCCTTAGGCACAACTACAAAATATCTTAAATGATGATAGCACCTGCGGCTCAACAAGAAATATCTTCTTACTCCACAGTTAGTGTATCAAAAAAAAGTCATTCTCTAGGTTCAACAGCAGATGGTTATATTCTGCGCAGTTAATCTTGGCAATTATTCCACTGCTTTATCTTGTAAATCTTAAATACATAATTGCACACTTATCATCCTAATTAGCTACATCAAGTTCTGCAGTCGAAAGGTTCAAATACTGCTTGGGACGAAATAGCATTTCAGAAGCTCAACAAATGAGTAAGAAATTGGTTTCAGAGGAATGTTCCTCAAATATTTGTTTTGAATTTACTCAAAAAGCACACATATAGTAGCAACTTTGCAATTGTTAGGCTGAAATATACCCACAAAGATAAAACTGACTGCCAATGAATTTCACGGTTCGCAGACTATGGGCCTCAGTCGCAAATATCTTCCGGTGTTTTTTCTTAAATTTGTTTTTGAGAAAGGTCAGAAGAAAAGTCTAAGTCACATCTTAAACTGCACCTGTGCTCTGATGAATCCCATTGTCCTCGTAAATTGAAAGTGTGTGCCAGCTGATCCTAATTTGCATAGTTAAAAGCCCTGCTAGTCCCTATAAAAAAAGCATGAGGCTGCAGGGCTGTGTTCATATAAACATTGAAAAGAAAAGTTGAGAGAATTAAGTCAGGAATGCCCATGGAAGTCTAAAAATAAATACCGGGCTCTAATTATTTAAAAAATAAAGAGAATTATGGTCTCATGGTTGTATGCCTTTGCAAACCAGTCAAGTTGCAGTTTTCAGTTTCTGTTCAGACTCATATGTAGCCATGACAGTAGACAATGCTTCAGATATGGATGTTGCTGCAAAAAGAAGGCACAAATTGGCAAACACAGATGCTTCACACTCATCTTCCCTTGACAGCAAAGAAAATCTATAATCAGCAGAGTTTTAAGGTGTAACCCAAGATAAGTGTCACCAATTCAGTATCTGATCAAATGCCTCCCCTTCTCCTCTCGAGTTATGATGATGAATAATGGCTAGAAAAGTGTTTTTGCAGAACATTATGATGTCACAGTGAAGCTGACCTTTCATCTTTTGAATTTGAAATGTCATTGCTTCTTCATTTTATCCTGCAAGACATTTGTGTGAGATTTTGTCATAATTTGCTTGTGAATTCTTGAGTTATGGCCGAAAACATGTTGATCACCAAAATATAATCAGTTCATCGTTAAGTCCCTGTGGATATGTGCGCCAAATTTGAGGAAATTGCCTCAAGTTCACAAGATTGAGACAGAAACAAGGTCACAGTCACTCTGAGAGCTTTGAAAACCAAAATTAAATCAGTTCATCCTTTAGTCTAAGTGGACATTTGTTACATATTTGAAGAAATTCTCTCAAGGAATTCTTGATATGGCATTCACAAAAATAAGATGATGTCACAGTGACATTGACCATTTTTTTATTAGTTTATTGTTGAGTTTAAGTGGATGTGTGTGCCAAATTTTTAGGAAGTTCCCTCAAGCTGAGTGAAACTGACATCTTGGACAACCAAAATCTCATCAGTGCATTGTGGAGTTCAAGTAGACGTTAGACATAAGAAATGTGAAGACATTTCTGCAAGGCATTTATGAGATTGCATTCACAAAAGTGAGACAGATGAGGTTACAGTGACCTTGAACTTTGACCTTTGACAACCAAAATATCATCAGATCGTTGTTGAGTCCAAGTGGACGTTTGTGCCAAAACAGAAAAAATTCCCACAAGGCGTTATTAGCTGGGTGTCCATTACAGATTTGAGCAAAACTTTAAAACTTTTCTTGCAATGTTACACAACTTCAACAGCGATAACATTCCAATAACAATGGTGATGGATGTCCAAAACATTGGCAAGATTATTTCTATTGAGGCCCTTAATAAAGCCAATCTAATATCGCCATAATTTCTTTGTCTCTTAGAAGAGTTAAGAAGATCTCGGTGTCTTCAAAATGTATGTGTTTCCATTAGATATATTTTGTATTCGCAATTTCAATTTGCACAGTTATAGATAGAGATATTATGTTTACAAAACAGAAGCAAGGACACAGTGACTATGATGTCTTTGACCACCAAAAACTAGTCAGTTGATCATTGACTCCAAGTGGTCACTGGACATAACCAATTTAAAGAAATCCCCTCAAGACACACAAGATTTTGCTTTTAATGGAACACATGTATATACGGACATCCTGAAAACATACCGCGTCCAGCCATGGCTGTTTCTGGTGCAAAGATATAAAAGGTAAAAGATGTAACACCAAATGAGATGTCATATTTAGTAGCATCAGTAGTGGATATATAATAATAATAATAATAATAATAATAATAATAATAATAATGCTAGTACTCCTCCAGTGAATGCACGAATGATAAAGTAAAAAGATTCAATCTCATATCTGTGGCCAAAAAAGTATTTGGCCTATACAAAAGACAATGACCACTGGAAGGGGGCCAAGCCTAGCACAGCTGTTTCATATGCGGTTTAATTATCTTGTCTTAGGTCTGCATCCATGGCATTTATTTCCAACACTAAAAGTCAGTCCATGATCAGATTACAGTGTCCATTATTCCATCATGGTCATTTGTAGCAACTCCTAATGTGAGCCCAATGGGCGCACCAGAAGCCGACTTACAAGCAGAATCTTCAATTCATGAGGAGTCAGCACTTATTACAAACCATTCAATTATTTATACATAGTCAAATTATAACAAATATTGCACTGAACTGTGAAGCAGCTTATCAGTGTATCTGCTGCTGGTGTTGAGGCAGACACAGTGTCTCTGCTTTGTTGCGTCCAGAGTAAACCAGATTGAGCCATATTTAGTGAAATTAGATTACATTTAATGAGGCCCATTCCAGCACAGCATTCGTCCTTTGGGGAACTAATGCAAAAGACTTGATTTAAATGGGACCCAATAATACATTCAGATAACACTCATTATCATGTTAGCTGGATGTTGAATCAAACTTCATCTCTTGACTTTAATTACACATTTAAACATTATTTAAGCAGTTCATTCAGTCTTGTTGCAGTGTCGTGTCAGTCTTGTTGCAGTGTCTACTTGCAAAGTCATATTCTTTTTTTTTCTCTCTTTCCGTCTCCCTTTGATAGATTTAGACGCCCAGTACTCACTAACCCGGGCTCAGCGTGTCAGGGCCGCTATGTTCCCAGAGACCCTGGTGGAGGGGGAGGCAGCCATGCCTGTCCAATCAGATCCATCACAGCAGAGCAACGTGCAGCGTCTGGCTGAACCCTCCCAGCTGCTAAAGACGGCTATCGTCCACCTGATAAACTACCAGGACGACGCTGAGTTGGCCACTAGGGCGGTACCAGAGCTCACCAAGCTGCTGGCGGACGATGATCCGGTATGCCGCTAGCAAAATTAATTGCTTAGAATTTTCTCATTGAGGGTCTAGACACAAGTTCTATTATTTTCATCTCTCTCTAGGTTGTGGTGAACAAGGCGGCCATGATAGTCAACCAGCTGACCCGTAAGGAGGCCAGTCGCCGGGTGCTGGTGCAATCCCCAGCCATGGTGGGCGCCGTGGTGCGTGCCATGACGACGGCGGTTGACATGGAGACAGCCCGTTGTGCTGCCAGTGTGCTGCACAGCCTGTCACACCAGAGGGAAGGACTGCTAGCCATATTCAAGTCTGGAGGGATACCAGCACTGGTCCGCATGCTAAGGTAGAGATACTGACAGTCTTGAGTTACCAGTAGAGGGTCTAAACATGGTGCTACTATACTGAAAATAAATATTTATGCCCATAGGAGTATATATGTTAGTAAACTTAATAGAGAGCCACCTTTTCGATTGCAGTGGTTCTGGCAAGCAAAGTATGAAAGCCAGGTGAGATGGGTCCTTTAAACATGCAAAAACTAGTAGTTTTGTTTGCAGTATTGCAATAACTGATTTTTGAGCACATGGAAGTTTTGATGACACATGGACATATGTGGAGTCCTCTATCAAAATCAGTCTTATGTCACAGTGGCTTATTTCTAAATAAATGTAGATTATCCAGATTTATCAACTCGATTTCTTTGATTTTAAATAAACAAAGCTTTCAGATTATAAATCTCTTATTGCCAAATTCAGATGATAAATATAATATAATTTGTGTCTCCATCAAATTATCAATGAAAGAGTTAATGGTATAGGAATAAGGTCGAGGATATTGGGTTTTTGTCTGATTTCAGACAAACAAAGTCTTGGCTTTCAAAATATTAAAACCCACTGGGTCCCTACCAATGACCCACTAGAGCTGACCCTAGTGCTGAGAGGCTTAGGATTGTGCACTAAAATGTAACATTGAATGTTTAAACTTTGTCAGTATTGGCATGCTCAAAATGATTAGTTTTTTCAGATTTTTCACAATCCAATTACTCAGATCAATTTATGGAAACCATGAGTACCAATGAATGATTAATTGGCAAACGAGAGGCAAAAAAAAATGTGTCTCCCTAACTTGGAAGTGGTAAAAGTCTGAGTTGTGTCCATTCCTCAGTATTTATATTCATGTAGTGTGTAGGGGTCTGTCAGTCAAATCAATTTAAATGATTTTAATAAAATAATCCACACTGTGAATATTGTTGTGAAGTCAATTACTAATTGTATGTGAACAGTTGTCATCAAACAAACCACACTTCTTCCACCATATACAGTATTTTCTTGTATTCCTGCACCGTGTTGTTGCTTGTTTTCGTTACCTCGTTAGCTACAAAATTAAAGTGTCCCCAAGCTTTTGTGTATTTTTACTCTCCGGACAGCCTCTGGAGTACAGCATCAGTTCCCAGTAGAAGGCCAGTGGGCTCTGTCCGTATCTTGAGGCCACTACAAACTTTGAAGGCCCTTTTCTTAAAATCATTGCGTCAGTCATTATGCAATGTGACATAGTTTACTTACTATTTGGCATAAAAAACAATGCGAAGAGTCCCCTCTTCTGAACAGTGTTTAAAACACAAAATTTGTTTCAGGGTCAAGGTGACTGAAATTGTTTTGCATCTTTCATCAACAGGACGCATGGCTGCTAATAAACTTAAAGTCATTTTTAATGACGTAAGAGGCCTGTCTGTGAAGTTTTTGGATAGGTAGCACTAAAATTTGTCTTTGAAAAAAAAATCAGCTTATATCTTATTTGTAGCGACACAGAGGTCATTAGGCACGTTTGTGTTTATATTTGTAGTATTTATCAATTGTTGAAAATCCCTCGGCGGGAGCACCTCGGTCCTAGCTGCATCACTGTCATGCTACCGTTTAACTCCCTCTTGTGAAGTATTGCTTAAATGAGACCTTAGATAAAGAAATGAAAACCTGTTTGGGTTGATCTGCAGATCACTATGCTTTGGTTCTTGCAAACCTTTTGTCTCACAGGCTCACCTAAATTATTATTTTTGTCTATGCTTCTGCCAACAACACTGCATTAGGCCACCAAATATTAGCCTACTAGTAGGTGGCGATATAAGACCATAAATGAAGAAGACTGGCTGATTAACTTCCAGATATGCAGCTCAAACTGCATATTGTAAAATAGAAAAACTGCAAATTACAGAGTTAATAAAAAGGGAAAAAGTCTAGTGTAAACATTTCAGTGAAATAGCAATATAATATCTGTCTTTACCTTTTAGAGGCAAAAATAAATAAATAAATAACCCCCCGTAGATGGTGCCTATGAATATGGCAATCAGAGGCAAGCTGGCCAAGTGTAGCAAATGAGGCTAGCAGGGTAGCCTTCAATTGCAACATCAAATTTGGGCCTTTCCAACCCTCAAGCAGGGCTGTAGAGTTAATCCCTTACACTGAGGCTTAACAGAGGAGGATAATTCACACTCATAATTGATTCGGGAGCTTAATTCACACAGAAAATGAGAGAAAATTGAATTTAAAAAAAAAATCTAAACTAAAAGGGCTTCACAGAGAGCAGCTGTTTAGTGTGTGTGTGAGAGAGACTTCCATTTATGCTAACAACATGAAGCTTTTCTCTCTCTGTCCCACTTTACCTCTGCCTGTTAATAAAGCCTCACTCAGACTTTCTTATGTTTTTTTTTTTCTTTTCTTCAGGACATTTGGTTTTGTCATTTGCCACTGTAACCTCTTGCATAATGAGGTCTTTTTACATGTGTGTGTGTGTGTGTGTGTGTGGTTAGACATAGGAAAGAGACATTTTTATCAGAAAACTCTCATTTCTTTTTCTCCATTGAAATCATTTTCTACATCCTACTATCAATTGAACTAAATATAAATTCAAAAGAGCTTTACTATCATGATAAATGTATATATCTGCTCTTTTCTTTGTTAACTTGTTGTTAATTGCCTTAAATCTATTTTTACAACTCTGATGCTTTTCAAATTCTATTTTCTATCTTGACACAAGCCAGCAGTTTACTCTATATTAAGTATAATTTGTAGCAAAGTCCCCAAGGGGGACAGTCTTTCTTATTTTACAGCTAAACAGCACACTAAAATATGTATTTGAAAACTCTTTGGACAGGGGATAAGCAATGCAGCAACAGAGGCTTGATTCACATTTGATCAGCACTGCCTAGTTTTGCAGTTTGACGGTAGATCACGAGCAGTAATTGATATAATTGACTCCTTGGTCCATATTTGTTGTTTTCAGTAGGCCACGGTGAACTCTAAAAAAGGAGAGGGGACATGATTTATTTTCACAGACTATTTGTCACACGCACCGTTTTCAGAATAAAGTGACAGTTTCAACAAAAAGTTACCACTTGTTGCTATAAGGCAAAGACTAAGGCTATTTTTGTGGTTGTTGCAGACAGAAATGGTTGATTTTGCAGCAGCTTTTCTACATATTTGCGATGCAAGTTTCAATAATTTTCGGCCTTTTTTTGTTTTAAGAGTTGTTTTTTTTTTTTTTTTTAAGTTGCGTCTTACGTAGGGTGCACATCATGATATGACACATTTTCAAAGCCAATACTGGCATACAAAAAAACTGATATTTTAAAAAATTCCAGTTGGCCCAACGTTTTCTTTATTCAAAAGCTGTCTTTTGTCATATAAGTCAGATTTTAAAAAAGTGAGGTTGATGAGGATGAAACGGGGCCGGCGTGATTGTTAAGGTAGTAATTTGACTGGAAGAATAAGCAACATTACAGATGAGGCAGACTCAGGTGACGGGGAGCCCATGTGCCTCGGACAGCTTGACAGCAATTATGACACTTCAATTATGACACATCATTTTTAAAGTCAAAAAGCAGTTACTCATTACAATAATCTGTGTCCAGGGTTCTAAATTTCATTGCGCATCTGAAATGATAATGTCCTCACTATGAAAGCTGTTAAAATCTGCCTGCTCTCTACTGCTGTGCTGAACATTTTTGCACTGCGTTGCTGCTCCTGTGACACCAAAATGGCTACAAAGTTGGTTAAAACTAGCCTTTTGCTGCAAACAGTTACCCTGTCACTGTGTGTGTCCAAGGTGCTGCAGCTGTCTCATGATACACAGAAAGGGAGACAGAGAGGGGCTGAGCAATATGCAGTGCACAGCTGTGCAATGAAATGAGTCAAATTTGCTGTAAAGTTGCAGTGATTGGATAAAATTGCATGGCCATGCAGGATTTACCAGGATCAACTGAATTTGTAATTAATTGTTGTAATCTGAAGATTGTAAATTCCTGGCGGGACTGTAAAGACAGAGGGTTAGCAAAGTTATCACAGTTAATCCTGAGGGGAACACGAATGTCTGAACCAAATGTCAAGGTGCTGAGATAATTCAGTCTGGACAAAACACAAAGTTGTGGAACAACTATATCCTGATTGACAGAAAGACAGCATTGCCATTACTAGAGCTATGCTGCTAGCATGGCTAAAACATAATTAATAGATGCATTTTTTTTAATTAAAATTGTACCATCCTTCTCTGATACCCCCTTTTCCATCAAATTAGCTTCTTTTCTTGAACCGGTTCAGTTCAGAACGTTTAGAGCCTCAGTTTGTGTTTTCACTAGCGTTAGGCAAAACCATTGTAATTGAGGATGTGTCATTAATAGAGAGCGTTGCACAATGCACAACCAAAGTAAACAGTAAGATGGCAGAGCAAGTTGACTACCTGTCAACTTTTGCTCTACAGACATTTGGTTTTATAAAAAAAAAAACAAGCATGAAGCAACTGACAATGATAGAAAGCGTGGGAAACTATTATGTGCAAGACTCTTTCTAGCCTGTAGAATAAGACACACCAACTGATGTTGTCATTTCAGTATAATAAAAAAATGCTATTTTGTGGCTCCAGCTGGGAACAAACCGTTTGGGTTCTGGATCCTTTTTTTTTTTTTTTTTTGGTTGAATTGCTCTTTAAAGTTCAAAATTAGATGCAGAATCCAATATGGAACTGGTTCCATGATGGAAAAGGGTTAAGAGTCATATGGTATTTGACATGCTTTGTCATACTGATAAAGCGAAATCCTGTAAATAAATGCAACAAAAATTGAGTAAAAAGGGCCGAACATTCAAAGGTTTTCAGCCTGCAATGTCTTTTTTATTGAATAAATTGCAGGTATATTCACAAAGCCGTTTGTTTTATGTCATAGGCTGGTTCTCAGGTTATAAGTTCAAAAGGTTGCTGATCCGTATTAATGTTTCAGTGATTGCTTCACCAGAGGCTGACATTTGGATGGAGCATGGTGATGTGAACAAGCAATACAAACTTCAAACGCTTTCTCACTTCATGTCCTTCAGCCTTGTGTAGAATGAGATATTGGTGGCTAATAGAGGTCAGTTAAGGTCATAGATTGCTTAATGCCCCTTGAAATTAGTTCCCTTTTCTGAATCTCTATATCCTACTCTCTCTCTCTCTACCTGTGTTTATCTCACTCATGCAGTTCACCAGTGGAATCAGTCCTATTTTATGCCATCACTACCCTTCATAACCTGCTTCTGCACCAAGAAGGGGCCAAGATGGCGGTGCGGCTTGCTGATGGCCTGCAGAGGATGGTTCCCTTACTGAAAAAGAGTAACCCCAAGTTCCTGGCCATCACCACCGACTGTCTGCAGCTCCTGTCCTACGGCAACCAGGAGAGCAAGGTGAGGAGAGGACCTTGATATTGGAAAGGATATTCTTGTTGTGTCCATTTATTTGTTACAGAATTATACTTTCTACCTCCTGTTTCAGCTGATCATCCTTGCCAATGGGGGCCCAGAGAGTCTGGTGTTCATCACAAGGAACTACAACTATGAGAAGCTGCTGTGGACCACCAGTCGGGTTCTCAAAGTGCTGTCTGTGTGTCCTAGCAACAAGCCAGCGATTGTAGAGGCTGGTAAGTCACTAAACATTAAGTACGAAACATTTAGTGTCGATGTCTGTATACATCTGTTTCCATCTGTGTTCAGGTGGTATGCAGGCTTTGGGCCAACACCTTACAGGTTCCAGTCAGCGTTTGATCCAGAACTGCTTGTGGACGCTACGTAATCTGTCAGATGCTGCAACCAAACAGGTACGCATGGATTTACTCATAATTTCTTGTCTATTCATTTTTTTTAAATTCATTTATATAGTGTCAAATCATAACAAAGTTATCTTTTGGACACTTGTCATATAGAGGAGGTTCCGGAATGTTCTTTTTTAATTTACAGAGACCCAGCAATACAAATAAATTCCCACCAAGAACCAGAATATTGTGCAACAGTAGGTGGGTTCAAATTTGTGCAAAACTTAAGCAATAATCTGAAAATAAGTCGATAAAACACTGTAACGAGTTGACTGCATTTCCATTGAGTGATGTTATGCAACTTCTCTCACAATGTTACTTGAGACTTCTCCTCTGGTGATAACATTCCAAGAAACATGGTGATGGATGTTCAAAACATTAGGTTTATTTCTATTGCAGCCACCACACTAGCCCTCATTATTTCCAATCCAAGGCCACATAGGTGAGTTATGGAGCAATAATGGAAAGGCAAGCCCCTTATACGTGGGAGTTGTCACGCATGAGGGAAATTTGGGAGGTGATAGTCCGCCATTTCACAGAGGAATTGTGGATTCAAAACTTCCAGATGATCCACTCAGCTTTTGAAGAGTTATGTGATGCATTAACACCTTTTGTAGCGCCTGCTGCATCAGGCCCAAGGGAGCCAGTTTGTACCAAGAAGCACATCGCCATAGCATCATGTGACCTAGAAAAGCCCAAAAAGTGTCTGCAGTTTTGTGAAAAATGGCTTTTCCGAATGACCTGAACTACCACCTTATGCAGATTTTTTTTTTTTTAAATGTATGTGTTTCCATTAGGTAAAGTTATATTTGCAATTTCAATTTGCACAATTTGAAGGTTAACCACAAACCTTCTTTTAAGAGGAACAAACCATAAGAACCAAGCTCTATGATCACGGCCAGCTGTCAGCTGTCTCTACGTTGGCGTAACAATAGCAGTTGCAGTGGGTGTCAAGCAGGCTGATTGCAGCAGGGGCAACCAAGTTGGTAAGATGCATTCATTGGACATGAATGCGTAGAGATGGAGAGAAAAGGGAGAAGAGAGGAACTCAGGGTATCATGGGAAGTCCCCAGACAGTATTGGCCTACATATCAGCTTTACTAGGGACTGGTCCAAGGCAAGCCTGAGCTAGCCCTAACTATAAGCTTTATCAAAGAGGAAAGTCTTAAGCCTACAAGCAGTCTCTGCCTCCCATCTTCTGAAACTGGAAGATGTACTAGTAGTTTAAGTAGTGATTCCAGTGTTAGGGGAGTAGGAACCAGTGATCTCCCATTCGGCCCAAGCACAGATTTAGCCTGCTCTACTGTGTGTTCAGATACTTGTAAAGCAGCACAAAGTAGCAAAAAGTAAAGTTCTAATTTCTTTATCGAGGAGTGTTTCACTTCTCAAGTGATTTGGTGGGTTTACATGATGATAGAAAAGTCGAATTATTGTGAGGCCGACCAAAACTGCACTTTTAAAATACATATAAACATGTTAGTCTGACTGAAACTGGACTGAGTTGAATTTCTCGAAATCTGACTAACATACTCAGTTAATTCGATTGGAAGTCGAGCTATTCCGTCATGTAATCACCTCATTTGGACTTTAATTGAACTTGGCGTTGTGTGTGTGCTCCGACCTTTCTTGGGGTTAATGGATAGGGACTGTCATTTATGAGGGGGCAAGGGGTGCAGCAAACAGGTCAGGAATTTAAAAAAAACATGTAAGCACTGAGGAGGGACTTGTATCTCTAATTTTGGGTTAGGTAAGTATTATACAACTTGAAAAGGACATATTTATATATATATATATATATATATATATATATATATATATATATATATACATACATATATATATATACATTTTAAATTATAAAAAAATAAAATAATAATAAATAAGCACTGCAAGGACACAGAAAATGTTTTGCATTGTACATCACCAGTGTTATTACATGTCTTTCTAATGTTTAGAATGTATGGGTATTTTTAAGATCATGTCACTGTTCTGCAAATATGCCTTTCTTTCCCACTAAGTAGCAAGTAAGTTTGGCCAAATAGCATTTATGCATCCATGAAGAAATATTTCAGTATTTTTGTTTTGAAGGAGAAAAAGCAGAGTTCTAATTTTTGCTCTGCACTTTCAAAGTCCCTCCACCACATTTTCTAGCTGCTTCTCCCAGTCCTCTCACACAGGAAAGAATCGAGCAGAGGCTGTTTTGACAGAAATGATGATACTGACGATAACAACTTATACTAATGTTGAAGGCATTACATTAAACTGTTTGAGGAAATGGATATTTGTCACACTGTTCTATGTCCACCAAAAACACATAAATATGAAGATGTTTGGCCTGGTGTCACCCTTAATGGCGTATCCAAAGACTCTGTTTTTCTGAAACATATTTGAAATGCGAGGCAAAGCAAAAGCCTAATTTTTGAAAAGTTTAGGTTAGGTGAAGCTCCAGATTGTTATCTTTTAAGTTGCTGTTGTAAAAAAAAAAAAAAAGGCTTTTTTTATGTGCATTTGCTGTGTGTATTAACACATTCTGTGCTTGACACCCACTGCTACTTAAAATTGTTTAGTGCTGCTACTTAAAATTGTTTAGTGCCTTTACACTTGTGTTATTTGTTCTATTGTAAATTTCTAAATTTCTATTTCATATTTCTTTTATATTAGCTACACGTTAGGCATTCTGTGGACAGCAAAGTAAGAATTTCATTGTACAGGGAAACATGTTTCCATACTGTGCATATGACAATAAACACTTTGAATCTTGAATCTTGAAATAATAGGTTGTCTGTCTATATGTGTTGGCCCTGCGACAGTCTGGCGACCTGTCCAGGGTGAACCCCACCTTCCGCCCAATGACAGCTGGGATTGGTTCCAGCCTCCCGCGATGCTTGCGAGGACAAGCGGTTACGGAAAATGAATGAATGAATGAATGAATAGGAATTATAAAGAAAATAGATACAGGACTAAGCAGTGATAAAGAACACTTGAAGGACAGAAGAAGGTATATACTTGAATATAATGCAGTTAAACTGAATAACACAGTCTTTGTCGTTGAAGTGCAATTGCAAGAAAGACCCTGACTCAAGGGAAGTAACATGGCAGAGTCGAACAACACCTGTAGTTTGTAAGGCAAAGATTATTGCAATTCGAATAAAACAAATAGTGGTCAAAGATAGAAATCAGTGGCTGAGATCAAAGTACAAAGAAATCAAAGTACTGCTAATGTAAAAGGTTTTCAGGCAATTTTTTGGTTTTTTTTGAAAGGAATGAGGCTGATTTGCTCGGTGTTAAAGGGTTAAGCTGAGCTGTGACTTTTATGTTTTGTTTATTTGTTCTGTCTGTGTGTCTCTGATGCTTTCTGTCTATAGGAGGGATTAGATGGTCTGCTGCAGATATTGGTCACCCAGCTGGGCTCAGATGACGTCAACATGTTGACATGCGCAACTGGCATCCTGTCCAACCTCACCTGTAATAACTCACGCAACAAGGTAACCACTATGGGACAGTACATCACATGTCCAAAGTGTGTATGGACACCTGGACAATTCTACTGTATCAGTCTGCTGCCTTAACAACCTCCACTCCTCTGGGAGACACATAAAGTCTCATAATATCATTATTCTGAGTCAGTTTAACCCCATTGAAACCTGAGCGTATTGACTTTGAAAACATGAAAAGATATAAAAGATATAAATATATATATATATATATATATATATATATATATATATATATATATATATATATGAAAAACAACAATAACAAGAAAAATTAATCTTTTTCTAGTTTTTCTTTATTTTTTAATTATTCCTAATTATTACCCCCAGCTAATTTTCATGTCATTTCTTCTCACCTTTTCCTTTTTTTTCCTTTTTTTTTTCTCCAATTTGTGGAAATTTTCTTGCCAAGTTGCTCATTATGTTTTTTCTGCACATGAGTGCTGATGCCACAGCGGTTAAAAGGTTAAAGATAAAAGATGTAACTTTTCCACATTAACATGCCTTCAAGGAACAGTGTATAAGATTAAGGGGGATATAGTGGTGTCCACCAGTAAACTACAGTTTGCTACCAGCTAAAACTTTTCCCAGTTAGATTTCCTTCAGTGTGATTTGTTCAAGAGGTTCCTCCCAGCGCTGAATTACCTGTAGCGGTCTATTCCTCTCGAACATGAACAGACTGGTGATTTAAACTGATAAAAAGACTAAATACAGCAGTTGCATGTTACAAATCATGTATTTCATATGCTGTTTGGCATGTTGCTACAGGAGGCTTGTGCAACACATGCTAATGTATGCTCACTCTTTTCCTTGGATAACTTAAGATTGAGATGTTCAGGAGGTTTTTACCAAAAGTTGAATTATCCGTAAAGGTCTTTTCTCCAAAACAAACTGACTCAATGATTTAACTTGCTAAAAACACTAAATAAAGCTGTTTCATGTTACATATTGCTGTAACTCTGACACTGCTCAGTCCAGATGGTCTTCTTACTACAGTGGCCAAAAGGAAAATGCAAATGGTCCTGTCTAAAGCCAGTGTTTGGCTTGTCTGCTCTGGGCTACTGTAGAAACATGGCAGTGCAACCTGTGTCTACTGCAAAGTCATTTGACCCCTGTGTGAATGCCGATCATACGCATTTCCATTGTATTAAAGAGACAGATGTTAGCAGGTATTAGTGGCTTTTTTGTGCAGTGGGAATGAGGCTATACACAGAACTTTTACCCAATTTAAAGCCACATTTTTACAATGTTAGTTATCCGACATCTGCATGTTAGGTTATCCAGCCCCTGCTATTTTTGATGTGAAACTGCTTTATTTAAACATTTAAATAACCAGTTCTGTTTGTTTTGTAAAGGAGGAAACCTCAACAAACAGTTGAGCGCCCATTAGAAGTTGAGCTACTGCTCCTCCTCAATGGGCCAAAGAGCCTTGAAGAAACACTCTCATAAAACTGCTTTGGTCAGTGTTTTTATCCATTTTTTTTAGTCACCTGGTCTGTTTTTTAGAGAGAAGAGACCTCTGTGGACAATTTGGCTCCAGCTAATAACCTCCTAAAACATGAATACTGAATGAATCCTTCTTTTTAAGGAATTTTTATATTATTTTGATTGAGAGACCCCAGCAGCAGTTGTTTGACCACTGAATCCTTGGTATTCAGCTCTGAGAGCTATGAGAGACACATGAGATCAATTATTTTTAGAGTTCCACATACTTTTTATTGTTTTTCAGTTCAAACACCCTTGATTTGTTTAATGGGAGGAAGAAGAGAAAAACACCAACCACATTCACCACTACTCTCCTGACTATATGTTGTAGGGGTTGCTCTTTTACAACTACAGGTCTTTCATTTGGTCTGAACCAAATATATGTGAGTTAATTTAAGTAAGTATAATATGAGTTAATATGTCATAGATAATGACAAACATGAAATATATGGTCCCTCATGCTGTAATAAATATAATAAATGACCGCTCTGGCTACAGTTTTGGAAGTGCTAAATTATACAACACACCTCGGTAGTAACTCATTTTTCTATACTAAATCCTAAATAAAAACCCTGCACTTATGCTGATTTTTTTACCATGATTACCAAAAATAAATATTACTGTACTATTTCTAAATGTTCATACAAACCTGCTGCTGTGGCACAGCCAGCACAGTCTTCATCATCATCATCATCACAGCAGCAGTGGGAAGCACACCCAAACTTTGTAGGATGTCCCGTCAGTTAAAAATAGTAATCCAACGTTGAAATCCATCTTGAAATTGGCAGGATAAGAGTTTATTAGTTTAATAAACATGGCTGGAACAAGTTCTTAATAAAGACTCAGATCATCAAGGAGTCTCGATAATGGTATCAAGTTCAATAAAAAATTATGGTCCTGATCCGTAGTCTCAAACAGTCATCTGCAGCTTAGCAGGTGTCTCACAAAGATGTCACGCCATCCATACCCCCTCCACCTCGTGATGACAAATCTGCTCATATTATGGATATGGTACGTATGAAATGTGAAAGTAAAACATATTTCTGGTTTGCAGAGATGTACATTGCCAATATTTTCATCTGGCAAGTGGGCTGCTAAAATCACATATGCACTGTCATAAATGTCATTGGTTGATTCGATTTACTTCACACCACAAATGAACCATAGTTCACTTGCAAATTTAGCAGTTGGTTTAGTCTCCACGAAAATTTGATTAACAGCTTTTAGACTGACCCAAACAAACTGACATTACACAGACAAATCCTCCAGAGTCAGTTTGAACCAAACTAAAAGGTTAGGTAAAAGATGCCTTTAGTCTGTTTGACTCCCATGAACCATAATACAATCTTCTTTTTTCTTTTCTTCACTTTTTATTCTAATTTATGTATGCATGTTTCTGCGTTTTGTATATGTGCATATAAAACAGCTCAGTGAACATTCACTGAAACTCCTGTAGGATGAGAGGTTCTTAATGCCATGAAAGTCTTGTGTAGCTCTTTTGTATATGTACGTAAGTTTGTGCTGCAGTGTTAAGCTGATGAAAAATTTCAGTTTCTGTGAACATTCTTCATCTCAGTCAGTCTGCACTCTGCACTCCTGAGGAAAATCAATTCACAAAAGATATATATAATATTTCCATATATATATTTACTGTTGCTTTCAAGTGTATGTAGTGTATACACTGTGTACACTTGACATCTATTCCCTCTCTACTCCGTGTTTTAAAAATGAATTTCTTTCATACTGAAAATGAGCTCCACTGCTCACCTGCAGTTCATCTTCTCCTCTCTTCCTCCTGTAATACCTCAGACTCTGGTGACTCAGTATGGCGGTGTGGAGGCGCTGATCCACGCCGTGCTCCGGGCCGGTGAGAAGGAGGATGTTGCCGAGCCAGCAGTCTGCGCCCTGCGTCACCTTACCTCTCGCCACCAGGACGCCGAGCTGGCCCAGAATGCTGTGCGGCTGCACTACGGTATTCCAGCTGTGGTGAAGTTGCTGGGACAGCCACACTACTGGCCTGTAGTAAAGGTAATGGGACGTGAGTGGTTGTACTGGTGCACTATTAGCATGCAATGGAAATGCTTCTGAATCAGCCTCAGTGGCTTGAAAAAAAAGGAAAAAAAAGAAAGTAGAGTTACAGCTGCTGTGCAGCAATGGGTCGTGGAATTTTTAGCAGTAAGCGGCAGACAAGTCTATGAACAACTCCACATTGAAATGTACATTCTGCATCACACAAGACTTGAACTCACAACCTTACACATCAAGTGCAAATCACTATCCCAGTGAGCTACATGCTAAGAAAGAACCCACAGGTGGCTTCACACTATGACTGAGCCGACCACCAGGGGGCAGGATATCAGCTGCCTGTGCATGGAAAGGCAGATTTCAAACTGCTGTCAAAAATTCACATTTAAAGAAAAAAATTCTGAGAATATGCACACTTCATCTAGACAGCATAGAGAGGAGAATTGGATCACTTGTTTTTACAAAGACTGATTTGCTCCATAAATGAAAAAACTGATGTTTAAAGACACTGATGATCTGAAGATGTTCTGTAGCAACTTTGGTTTCAATTGAGCAAGAAATGTGGGAGGAGTAGTTTTACAGTTTTTGATTAAAACATAAGGATGAAATTAATAAATTGCGCCGAGTAAAGTGTACCAAAGTTTATTCGCAATTGGGCCTACATTTTTTTGTAAGTTGCAAAGTTGTAGTAAGTGCAAATAATTTTGTTATGAAACTTTTGAAATTAAGACTGCTGCCATCAGGGGGGTATTCCAGAAAGCAGGTTATGTGAAAACTCTGAGTATGTTAATCCTGATATGAGGGAAACTCTGGGTTATCCGTTCCAGGAAGAGAGCTGAGTCAAACTTTTTTCCTGGAACGGAGAGTCAATCACCATGGTAACTGACTCTGTGAACATAACCTGCTTGCTGGCAGGTTTTCTAGAAGAAACATAGTTTCTTTCTGTCTCCTCACACATGAAGCAAGCTGTCAGACACAGATTGTCTTTATTTTTGCAATCCAATCAATATCAAAGCAGAATTATTAGAATATAATAATAATTATTAGAATTATTATTACAATTAGTATTTCATTGAATTTTCATGTACACATCACCACATTTTAGTATACAAATCAATGACTCCAATAGGTATAAAATTAATACATTCAAAAAATTAAAATAAAACAAAACTCAAATAATAAATTAAATTTAAAAAGCATCCAACATACCGACATAAAATAAAAGACATAAAATAAAATCAATAATCAAATATCAGTCAGCTAAATAAAAATGCCATCCCCACATATTAACCATAATCAAATACATAATCATCCATCCATCCATCCATTTTCTTCCGCTTATCCGGGGTCGGGTCGCAGGGGCAGCAGCCTAAGCAGGGAAACCCAGACTTCCCTCTCCCCGGCCACTTTGTCCAGCTCTTCCCGGGGGATCCCGAGGTGTTCCCAGGCCAGCTGTGAGACATAGTCTCTCCAGGGTGTCCCGGGTCTTCCCTGGGGCCTCCTACCGGTGGGACGTGCCCTGAACACCTCACCAGGGAGGCGTCCTGGAGGCATCCTAATTAGATGCCCGAGCCACCTCATCTGGCTCTTCTCAACGCGGAGGAGCAGCGGCTCTACTCCGAGCTCCTCCCGGATGACCGAGCTTCTCACCCTATCTCTAAGGGAGAGCCTCTCTAGTACCCCCGAATAGACCTTACCAGGGAGGTTGAGGAGTGTGATCCCCCTGTAGTTGGAACACACCCTCCGGTCCCCCTTCTTAAAAAGAGGGACCACCACCCCAGTCTGCCAGTCCTCCTTCCACGCCCGGGTTTTCACCTCGGCGACCGCCACAGCTGCATTCTGCTTGGCGTGTCGGTACCTGTCTGCTGCCTCCGGAGTCCCACAGGTCAAGAAGGCCCAATAGGACTCCTTCTTCAGCTTGACGGCACCCCTGCCTGTCCACCAGCAGGTTTGGGCGTTGCCGCCCCGACAGGCACCAACCACCTTACGGCCACAGCACCGGTCGGCCGGTTCAGCAATGGAGGCACGGAACATGGCCCACTCAGACTCAATGTCCCCCGCCTCCCCCGGGACATGGTCAAAACTCTCCCGGAGGTGGGAGTTCAAGCTCCTTCTGACGGGAGACTCTGCCAGACGTTCCCAGCAGATGTGTTTGGGTCTGCCAGGTCAGACTAGCGTCCTCCCCCACCATCGGAGCCAACTCACCACCAGGTGGTGATTGGTTGACAGCTCCGCCCCTCTCTTCACCCGAGTGTCCAAGACATACGACCGCAAGTCCGACGATACGACTACACAATCATCATAGTAATTCTCATTCCCATGAAGAAAATTAATATTGTGTTGACTGTGAGAGCTTTATATCAATGTTAAATGATAATTTACTCAGCAGGATATTAGGCGAGAGGACATATATGTGTTAAAACAGCATTCTGTTGGGGGTTTAAATGACTACATGTTGAAATAGCAACTGAAGGAATATTTACTTTTTTTAATGTAAAATATGAATAAAAGTGAGGTCAGCCTGCAATCATGCCTGAGTGAAATATGCCTCATCTTTCTGATCTTTTTATATGTTTCATTTTCAGTTGCTTAAAAGTGCATTTTCCCCCTCTGGGATTGCACCTAAATGTAAATCAAAATGTATTCAATCCACAACTTTTTCACCTGTATGCTACGATTTTAATAAAGTGCGGTTAATGTTTAGTCAATAGACATGTGCATTCAAACTTACGCGTGGACACAAATGACATGGGCAGCTCCCATGATGCTTTTCTGTCCTTAGCTGCTGCAGCGTTGTTACTTTCCTTTCTAAATATGGGCTCATATTCTCCATATGCAGCATGGGGACCTCTAGTTCCAATAGGGTAAAGTAGCTTGGTTGCTGTTCCTCAGCGGTTGCCATGGTGAAAGGAGGTATTGGGCTCCACTGATGATGGCTTTTTATTGGGGTCGTGCACGCACTGAACTCAGAGCGAACATACTCAGAGTCGATTGAACTAAATCAGATCAGCTGTTCTGGACCCGAATACTCAGAGTTTCTCGGAATAAATTAACTCAGAGTTCAGGATTAGACTCAGAGTTTGTTGAACCTCCTTTCTGGAATACCCCGAGGACTATTGGCTTGTGTTTGCAGCTGAGGAAGCTTGGCATGGGGCTGAACTTATGTGAAAAGGAAAGGAAAGGAAAGGAAAAGGTTAAAACAGGAAAGGAAATGACATCAATAGCATTGATGATGTTTACAGATGTCAGCTGATCTGAAGGGAGGAGATAAAACAGAGGACAGTACATTAGTTTTAGTCCTCCTTCTGAGACAAAAATACAAGACATACATGAACATATAAAGAGAGAACATCCAGAGCAGCACCCACTGACAAGCTAACACACTCACACTATGACACACATCTCCCATCATGCTTCACTTCCAGAACACTTCAGCTGTGACAACACCCGCTGGCATGCTGTGTCCCTGGAGAGACAGAGCGACCGAGAGACCGAGAGACTGATAAAGAGCGAGAGACAGTGTTTGGTTTCAGTGTGAGATAGAGAGACTGACAGTCAATGGGTTTATAAGCCCCAGTAAAATTTACAAAACATACGGTGTAAATCCCCAAATACAGCCCCCGGAGATTCATTAATGTACAAAACAAAAGTGTTGGAGGAAATGACTAACATGATGACGATATAGCTACTTCTAGAGCTTTATTATAATTATTAATTGCATCCAGGTTTTGATTCTAAGATTCTCTTACATTAGCAGTTAACAGTAGTATTTCCAAATGAAGCTGGCTTGTGGTGTATCATACTGCTGCGTCAGGTACTGTCTGGCAGCCTAATGATGGTAGATTCATTTGTCATTTTTTAAACAAAAAATGATATTACATTTGTCCTTGATCCTGCTACATCTTTGGAGCTGAAGGATGAGTTGATTAAAATCAGCAGCTACTATGAAGATTCCATCTGGCTGCTCAGGCATGTTGCTGATGATTGCATGATTCACTTCCTGCTGTGCATTTTTTGATTTTGTATTAGTCTTGTGTCCTTATGGCTCCCAACAAGGTCCACTCATTCAGTGCAACAGCTTGATTTGGGATGTTAGGGGTTAACCATATCTCTGTGTAGATGTGTGCAGAGCAGTGTCTAATTTCCCATTGCTGAGTCAGCCTCAATTGCATCTCATTCACTTTATTCTCCTGCGACCGGACATAAGCCAGAAGAAGGCTTGGTAGAGAAGCAACTCTCAGTCCAAGTCAGGTCAGCCTCGCCTGGGTCAGTGCTTCTCTATTGTAGAAACACACACAACTTTTCCAGATTTTGATAAGTGCTTCTATATCAATGTTGTGCTTCAGCAGAAGGGGGCATGGTGTAGAAAAAAATAGAAAAATATAGCAAAAAAGTAGCAAGGATTTGAGCAGCTACAGACTGCTGCACTGCATGCGTTGCCGTTGTCATAGCAACTTTGTGACGCTCTCTGACCAAGTATCATACTGCCTTGATAGGCGCCATCCAGCTGACCGGTGGTGTATCACAACCCAGTGAAAGGCTCACATCTGACTGTGTTATAAACTATCACTATAACTATAATATCCAGTGGTGTATAATACCACTGTGGAAGGTGACTTTTGGAATCAGTGTAAAATTACTGACAAAGTGGCTGCATTTGATGACTTTGGAATGAGAACAGGCTGGCATTTCAGATGCATACTCTAATTGTGACCCAAAGCCTTTCTTCAGGCTTCAAGTCTATTTTCTTCCTTCTAAAGAGTGGAACATTATGGATCTGTGTGTGAATGCATCAGAGGCCACACTGTACTGTGACTGAAAGCCTGCTGTGCACACACTGATGGAGGACTGTGTCTGCTTTAGACATGATGTAAGACTGTAGTTTCAAACCTGTGAGACCACCAGTACAAACCCTAATGATTAATGAATGAAACCAGTGGTTCTAAACCTGAGCGTCCCAACCCCCAAGGTGGTCACACGGTATTTTTCAGAGGTTGCCAGATGAGTTTGTAGAAAAAAAAGATTAAAAATAAAATAACATTTTAGACAAAGAAACATTTTTTTAATTTGCCTAGAATAGATTGAATTCTGTGTGTTTGTGAGAGTCAAAGTGTGTGTGTGTGTGAATGAAAGGATGCTGTTCCGACAGGCGAGGGGGAGAAAAAAACCTCAATAGCTGTTCAAACTCATACTGTCATAACAGACAAAGCAATAATCGAATTTACTTAACAGAGCATTCACAATAATCACTAAAAATCAGCGGGATGGGGTGGGGGTCAGAGAGGCAGCTGTTTCTGCCAGTTTGGAGCTCTCTCTCTCGGAGTGTTCCTTCACTTCCCTGTCATTTCTCCTCTGTCTGTGGATTGCTGTAATGGGGGAAAAATAGAGGTAGTGCCGAATGTTTGATTTATATTTACAACCATGAAAAGCAAGCATCACACTTAGTGATGTGTTATGTCTGTCAGTTTCCCACAGCACTGCTCTTTTTCAATGCTATGGACAGCCCCAACATCACTTAAGAAAGCGACCAGATGGAACCTATTATGTTTGCATGAAACATGACAGCTTAAGATTAAAACGCTGCCGGTTTCGAGGTAATAAAAGGAGAATGAAGGTCCCCATAGGGCAGGCGGGAGGGGTGGTGGATGGATTCAGCAAATTCAGAACTTTCATGTGGGAGTCCGATGTTTGCTCCCTGTCTGAATGATTGATTGAAGTATTGATTTTTTAAAAAATTTTCTACACTTTACAATGTGTGTTCCCCTCAACCTAACCACCATGCATTTGTTGACACCCAGGCGTTGGTTGCCATGTGCTTTTGCCTTAACATAACTTGCAGTGTAATTCCACCATGTGGTTGTGTTGACATGGAGGTAGTGGCATCTCTGAAAGTCAATAGCAGACACAGAAAGATAGACCGTAATATATAGACGTGTTTGCATTAGGCAGAGAAGAAGCAGCAAATTCTCACAACTGAGGCCCAGTCCACACTGACATGGATATTTCTGTAAACAAGTTTTATTTCCCTCCTTCATTATTATAAAAAATCTCATTCACACACAATTGCAATGCTGTTTAGAGCATTGCAAACCTACAGGTAGCAAAATAAACATATAAGGAGGAGTAATGCCTCTTGGACAGTTAATCAGTGAGTTCAGCAACATCTCTAATCATCTGTACGCGGATGACATCCAGCTGTATTTTTCATTTAAACCTGATGAGATCAACAAACTGTCCATATTGGAAAACTGTTTAATTGCCATTAGGAGCTGGATGGAAAACTATTTTCTGCAGTTAAATGCAGATAAAACACTTTTTTTTATTATTGCCCCTGACAACCTCCAGTCAACAATCAAACAGTACCTTGGTACCCTATTAACTTGTGTCAATCTAGTCTGCATAATCTTGGTGTATTTTTCAGTCATTCCATGAGTTTTGATACTTGCATTAGAACAATGAAATTGAAACTGAATAGTGCAGAAATTTTAAATTAATTGAAAAATAAGTTACCAAAAAGGTTTTAAAATCAATGTCCTCATCTATTTCCAGGGAAAGTCATGATGTTGAGTTTGAAAATCCAGTATGTTTCTCTCTGGAGAAGTTTTTTATGAAATCTTTTGCATGTCTGTCCGCCCTGGAAGATGGATCCCTCCTCAGTCGCTCTTCCTGAGGTTTCTACCATTTTTACCCCCATTTTAAGTTTTTTTTGGGGGGGGTTTCCATAGTTAATGTGAGGGTTAAAAAACAGAGGGATGTTGTATGATGTAAAGCCTTCTGAGACAAATTGGGATTTTGTGATAATGGGCTTTATAAATGAAGTTGACTAAAATTGACTTGACACGGTTGCCCCCTTCTTGTGGCTGGCTTGATGTGCTCTATTCCTCCTGATTTCAAGATGAGGAGATAGATCACATGGGTGGTATTACAGTTAATGAAATTAGCGTGCTGGTACCTGTGGTTTGATCTGGGAATGTTTGGGTTCATATGCTGTTGTCACAGTGTGTGCAGTTACTTTTGTAGGTGTCAACAGTTTTTTTTTAATCAGCGGGGAGATAGTTACGTACAAGTTTGTCTCTGATGGACGGTGCTCTTCTGTAGGAAAACGTAGGTGGACCTTGAAAGAGTTCTCAGAGGTTCTTATCACAGGCGATGATGTTCCAGTTGGACTAAATGATTTGTGTAATTTGAGGAGCCTGGGAACTGCGTGTAATGCTAAAGAAAATGTATGGTCCTTTTTTTGTTTTTGTACTGCATAACATCCCAGCTCTGTCTTGTGACATAGAGATTACCAACAACAACAAAAAATGACAGAGACATGTACATATTGGTTAATTTAATGATTAAAATGCTATAATAGTTGGTTTGGTCAGGTTTTTCACCATACCATACTACACATGCGTGGCATCTGTGTTCCATGTGTCAGAGACTCTGTCATAAATTGACTGCTTTATTCTGATTTAAGCCTTTTAAGCCCTCTCTATAACGCATCTTTTTAAGTCAGGGTAGTTATAACAACGTCCTTTTAATACGATACATGTTTTTAGTCATCGGACGCCTGGATTTTAAATCATCAGGGAATCCACTGGACCGCAGCCTTATGCCTATGAGAGAAACCACACCAGTGCAAACCTACTGACTTATGCAGCCAAAAACTGGATCCGTATTGGTAAGTTTCTGACACAGAGAAGCTGTGATCCATACTTGGACTGTCTTGGCCAGTGTTTAAATCATTAGTGACACCATAACTGCAGAGTCTCTCCCCTCTCTTTCAGGCTGTGTGTTTTCCTCCACCAAAGTGTCAATCAGTTGATCCCCCTGACAACACTGCTCCCTCAAACTGTTTTTACTAGATTCAAGCCCACAGCATGCCTTCTTTGATCTCTAAGGACTATATTTTACTACAGCACCTTATCAGCCAATTCAATGGGATATCTTACCACGGTAATGCTGACGACACACAAATATACTTGTCATTTCAGCCAGATGATGTCTGCAGTCTTGAGACATTAATGAAATACCTTACTTCAATCAAAGACTGGATGACTTGTAATGTTCTGCACCTAAATTCAGACAAGACCGAGGTAATCATTTTTGGCCCTCATCACCTAGCATGTAAATTAAAACGGTTAATCGGTCCACAGACAAATAATGTAAAATCTACAGCGAGAAATCTTGGCATCATATTTGAATGTCCCGGCTTCAACTTGTGCAAAATGCTGCTGCTCGAATTTTAACTGGAACAACTCATAGGTCACATTCATTCCAATTCAATTGGCTACCTGTTAATTTTAGAATTGATTTTAAGATTCTTTAAATAGCTTTTAAGGCCCAATGTGATTTAGCCCCAAGCTATATATCCAAACTCCTAACCTCATATGTTCCTGGTCCCAACCTAAGATCATCTAGTCTTACATCATTAGTTATCTTGAGGATAAGACAAGTAACTTAAGGTGATTGGGCCCTCTAGAACTCCCTGCCTGAGGAGATTAGGCATGCCAACACACTGCCTGCTTTTAAATCATTGCTTAAAAGATATCTTTATGGGAAAGATTTTTATTTTAATGATTGATTTGCACACTTGTAATATGGAAATTTTGTTTTTTATATCCTTTACACTTTTATCTTAGCTCCTAATATTGTTTTATTTATTGGATTTGTATTTGTATTTCTTTGTATATTCTTTGCACTTTTTGAAGCACTTTTTGAAGACCGTTGACCGTGCTATACTAATAAAGCTTATTATTATTATTATTATTATTATTATTATTATTATTATTATTTACAGTTATAACTTAAAATGTAACTTATAACAACAGCATAGCTCTCCAGGATGATTTTCATCTCTCGCAAGCTCGGCGAACAGTTATTTGTTTTGAGGTAGTATGTGGTGTGCACACTGCATGCAAGAGTACATGTACTTTGCAAGGGTAGCAACAGTATCTGCTAAAAGTAAAAAGAAAAAGCATGCGCTTGAGAAAGCACCCTTAATCTGAAAAGTACTGCCATTTCTAGATGTGACAAATGAGCAAAAATCATTAAGGATTCAAAGTCTTAACCCTCTTAAACCTGTTTCGACCTGTTTTCTTGTACGGCATCAAGATGCCTTTCATAAGTATGAAAACCTTTGAAACATGAGCAAATTTCAAAAACATGAAAAAGAAAATGTCTGGAAATTGGCCTAAAATGTCCCGCAAATTGCAAAAACATTGTTCAAGGTGACAAAAAAACTGATAATTACCTAAGAAAAAATCTTCCCCAAAAAAAGTATGGGAAAAAAAGAGAAAGAATCATTAACTTGGATATCAAGAAAACTGTATTTAGAATTATTAGGATTATATATTTAAAATTAGGTTACATAAAAACAGATTTGTTTTAATTATTTGAATTTACTATTTCTAACTTTATTTTAGCACTTTTTGAGGCCATTTCCTATTCATGTTCTGATATTTTTCTTTCTTTCTTTTTTTTTTTTTGCTAATTTCTAGTAATATTCTTGAAACTTTTTAACTAATTTGTTGCTAATTTTTGGGTCAAGAGAATTACAATCACATTGCAAACCAAAAGCTAACATTCAAGATGTTGCTGCTGCCAAAACAGAACAGATCTTATTAATATCCTGGACCTCAGTGCAATTCATTGTGTATATTATTGAATAATTTGACCTGCAGCTGTGGTTTTCAGTTAACAAATGTCCACCACGACAGCATTGGTGGACATTTACTTTCTTTGTTTGGTGGTTTGTGTCTGCTGTGCAGACGTCTGCAGAGCGTGAATCAAAACCAGCCTCTGTGTGAATGAGGTAAATTGCTTTTTGATATCTGCTGGCAATGGCCATATTTCACATTGCTGAAGGAGGAAAACAAAGAAATGCTCGTGGCTACATGTAATGCACCAACTAATGGCTCCACAAACACAACAGAGAGCAACAAACAGTAATGACAGCATGTAGGACATTTTTAGGAAGCCATGGTGGGCAGAAAAAACAACTAAAATGATTTATCTATTCTTTAGGAAGAAATTTGCAGTTTCCATTCAGCAGTGTGGTGTGGTGCCGTATTGTGAAGAAAATACCACAGAAAGTTTTTTGTGCTTCTCGCGGTAGGTTGGAGTCCCGTGGTCAGTGAATAAAACTACACTGGGGTTTGCATGTGGAGCTAATAGCGACTTGCTTTTTGGTGACACGCTGTTATCCAAAATGTCTTTGAGTGTAACCACTAAAAGAATGTTTAGCCTTGAGACGGTCACTGAGCGTGCCTTGATTTAACAGTTTTTTATTACCAACCAGGGATGGAAAGAGTACTATAATAGTACACTACTGATACTACTGTTAAGTTAAAATGTATCTTTAGGCTATAAAATAAATCTCTGTGTGTATTTGCACTGATATACACTAGTGCTACAACACGTTATTATGGATCCCATGTGTCCTGTGATTGGCTAGTACTCACCAAGTTGACGTTGAGAAAATGATCAATCAATCAGTGTATCAGCCAATATATCTGTCGGATCCCTAAAATCACCCTGTGCCAAATCTTGCAAAAAGTGCAAGATCAGTCATTGTTGTTACAAGGCAGGTTTCAATTAACCCTCAAATTGTGCAAAATAAAATTGTTAAAACAAAATATGCCTAATGAAAACATATTGATATCGAAAAAAAAACTTTATCACAAAAAAAAGTTTTTACGCTTGCATGAGGTTTATTCTCGCATTGGGATGGTTAAGAATGTTTGTTGCATCTGGAGTTGACTCTGCTCTGACAGAAACCCGGTTGGAACGGGGTTCGGTCCGTGGGCGGGGGCCCTTCAGTGCGGAGTTTGCATGTTCTCCCCGTGTCTGTGTGGGTTCTCTCTGGGGTCTCCGGCTTCCTCCCACAGTCCAAAGACATGCAGCTCAGGTTGATTGGTGACTCTAAATTGCCCTTAGGTGTGACTGTGAGCGTGTATGGTTGTGTGTCTATATGTGTCGGCCCTGCGATAGTCTGGCGTCCTGTCCAGAGTATTCCCCGCCTTCCGCCCGATGACAGCTGGGATTGGCTCCAGCCCCCCCGCGACCCTTACGAGGACGAGCGGTTACAGAAAATGACTGACTGACTGACTGAGTTGACTTCTTTAAGTTCTCTTTCCTCTTACCAGAAAATTAAAAGAAAATATTTAAAATTATAATTATAAAAAAAATAAGAGTTGCTGCATGAGATCAGATATCTCTTATTTTGGGATGTGGCCTGGAGCTCAATATGAACTGTTCTTCAACAGAGGAACTGATTTTGTAATGGATAATTAATTGTTTGTTGATGGTATTAATGGTAAACACAATAGAGAACAGTATGAAGCTTTGGTTCAACATGCTGATTTTGATGCAGGAACCCTATGAATTGAACTAACAGGGCATGTTTGCACATACCTGCTAATCTGGAAAAGATACAAATGTGTTTTTTTGGAGTTGTATAACATGAGTAATGTAAATATATAGATGAATATATATGTAGAATTATCATAGATTGATGTTGTAATAGGGCAAAAGGCAAGTTTGAGCATTAACTCCCAGACCCACAGAATGAATAGTGGTGTTTGCCTGGTCGAACGTTTCTACCCTCCCATAACGGGGAGACGGGAGAATTGAATGTTTGGTAAACATTATAAATTCTTTAGAAAGACAGTGTAACAAAGAAAACTAGAACCACACAGGAGAGACTTGGTGATGTGGGCTGAAAAGTACCACACAACCATACTGGCATCAGTCATCACCCCTTAACAAAGACTACAGACACAGAGGAGCCCCAAAGATCACTCTCCTCCTCTTCTCTTGCCCTCCCTCTTCTTCTGTCTCTTCTATTTCTTTCTTCTCTGTCTGTCTTTCTGTCCTTACTCTTTCTTCTATGTCGTCTGTCCTACTGCCTTTTTGGTGCTGAGCCCAGCACAGTGAGCCCTCTGCAGTCTGAATTCAGTTGGATCCCCTGAGCCCTACAGAATGTGCTGATCGCTGACATCTAGCAAACATCGCTAGCGCTCCTACGCTGCTCTTTCCAGTGTGAAACAAATGTGCTCCTGTCTCTGCAGCGTCTGTGTTCCAACAATACCAAAGGTAGAGCTGTAACTTTTAATGCAATAAACATCGCAAGGCAGGTTTCCATTAACCCTCAAATTGTGCAAATCAAAATTGCGAATACAAAATATGCCTAATGGAAACACATCAATTTTGAAAAAAAGCCCATTTATTGGAAAAAAAAAGTTTTAGTTGGCCTACTTTTTTGTCTTTTGTTGATAGTAAACGTAATCACTTGGGCTCAATTATTTTGGTTCAGACAGGAATGTGTGGCCTGGGCTGCACTCTAGTAACCAAATGTGTACACACCTGGTGCACAGTCTGTATATAGGCACATTTTGTAAAAACAAAACAATAGTCTAACTATTTTTGTGCATTTTCAGTATTAACTCTCTAAACAGCTGCTGCTAGATGTTTCGGTCTGGCAAGGGGGCCTTTTGGCCTGGTGCACCGTCTGAATTGTAATATTGTAGGGAAACACTGTGGCACTCATATTGATTTATGCCAAATGCTATTACTTACATTAACTTTACCTTCTGTGCCGAGTTCGCCTTGACTGCCCCCATAGATTGGGTGCTTTTAGTTAAGATGCTGGAGCAGGAATAGAACAGAAATAACCACCATGTTAAACATGCCGTGCTATATGGTCACCCTGGATTAAACGATGCCTTGAGGCAAAGAATTTTGCCTTGATGATTTTTTAACGAATTATTCGATTTACTTGAGTAATGGTTTCAGCCCGGAAGCCCGCCCACAGCCAAGTGTTTGTCAGAAAAGACCTCTTCATCCTACCGCCTGCTAAGAGAGAGATATTGACCAGGCTGAGCTGCAACCTTGGAACCAATCACACCTGAAAAAAAACTCTGGAAACCCAATCTCTCCAAGGCATAGTCCATGTGAGAGTCAGCACTGATCATCCACTTCCACCTCCCTTCCAACACAACTTTTCTGCTGGCCATTTGAACCACTAAGGGCCTCATTTTTAAGCACCTAAAAGCCAGAAATAGCATGCACCAAAACAACAGAAAACACATGGATCAGTCTCATATCTCGCCCCACATTCAATCACAAATAGTCAATACGAAAAACTTTGTGAATGTTGGTGCATAGAAATGAGCCTTCTAGTCAGTGGCTCTTTTGACTGTCAATCATGGCAGCAACCAAGAGGAAGACAAAGGAAAGTAATTTTCTGACACAAAAATTGAAGGGCTTGTGGGTGAATTGAAGGTTCAAAAGCACAGTGTTTGATGACACCAGCAGTAGGGTTACGAACAAAAGGAAATGTGCATTCAGAAAACAGGACAGTACCTGAAATTTAAAAAAATCGGGCCAAATACACTGGCCCCGATTCCAGCTGCTGTAACAGGGCTCCGTTCCACTGAGGGACCTTCCATGAGCAGGTCTCCACTGAGGGACCTTCCATGAGCATTTTCAGCCCAGAATGCGGCTGGACAGCATCAGATGAGAATGCGCTCAGACAGAATAGGTGGCGTTGTTTTTATATGCTGGAGGACAGCCGGAGGGCTCCGGGCGCATCCACATGCAACACGTACTGACTTTGATGTAGTATTCACTTACCGTGTGGATGTGAGGTGTTTTTTTCTCCACCTTATCATGTGCTTCTTTTGCCTAATCCTTAACCATCTTGACCATCACGACAGTCAACATTAGTTTCCATGTGCTGTTGTGTAAACATAAGGACCATGCTGCGTCATCCCACCATGTGCATTTGTTGACATCATGGTAACTGCATCTATGAGTGTAACCAGCTGATGCAGAAGGATACCTAAAACAACATAAGTAGACGCAGAAATTCACTGACAGAGTGGCACCATGTGATGAGTTGGTGATATGAAGGTGTTGACATTTTTGCATGCACCTGTTGGTCACGCAGCATTGTAGGTGTGCTTGATTTGGGTCACTTAGTGTGCTAGCTGGGTGGTGCATTAAATTAGTGATATTTCTATGTACGTGCAACCTTTCTTTTTAGCTATGCAAAAGTGATACAATGCTAACAATAACCAAAAGCCATTACAATGTCATCCATAATTGCATTTCTTTTTTTTCACTGTTCACCAACTCTAAGCCTCAATGTAGGTACAACCACAGCCCCCTTACCCCCTGAGCCACCCCACCACCATCAAACATACACATTCAACATATGTGATCGCAAGAGAGTGGAAACTGAGTGCAGAGTGTTCTCGCATCTACGTTTATCAGGCACTAGTTCTTTTCTCTCTAATTCATCCACCGAACATCTGGACACACATACACACACACAGATCAGCATGTGACCTCATTTGCTTTTATTGCCTAAATTTTTTCCAGTTGCACTAGAACACTTGTGTAAGTATGTATGTGTGTGTGTGTGTGTGTGTGTGTGTGTGTGTGTGTGTCAGTTTCAGATATGCTGATCCAGAAGACACTAAATGCCTTGTCTCTCTCAGTCTAGCATGACATTTTGATGTTCAGATGTGCAAATTAAACTTAATGTTTTAGTTAACCTTTCAAACTTCATCTGCTCTGTGCATCGCTGCCCCCTGCTGGCAACTTATACTGAATAACAGGCAGAGCAGCAAGAGATGCCACATATTGTATCTATAGAGCACTGATGCATTGAGGAGTTTGGTGTATTTTGTCAAAAAAATAAGGTTCACATTGTTGTATAATATTCTGAGGGCCAGACTGTGCTTTAAATCAAATTGTTTGTGCAACGTGTTGTCTGACAATAAGCTCAGCTGGAGGCAAAAATGTTTATAGCTTTTGTGAACAGAACACAATCATGGTGGGGTGAAAAGCCTGCTGTCATGGAATGGGCGAGACTCGATCATTCAAACGGGGATAACAGTGCATACTCCCAGACAGTCTCTGCTTGAGGGCATTTATGGTCTGCACTCAAAAAAAGAAAAAAAAAATGACAGAAGTAATTGAATACAATAAAATTTAAAACAAAACAAAAAAAAAACAGCTTGAAGGTGAAGTTCATACACTGCCCACTTCGACACAGCCACACGCCTTCACTCAGTGGTGTGTGTGTGTGAATGAGGCACTTGGAAAACACTGGGAAAGTTACAGATATTGCCTTCATAATTCATAGTTGTGGGGGAAAGGGCTCGGATACTGTTTAAAGATCCTACCATATAAGCACTTTGTTTAATAGCTGCACAAACTAACCATATTTTGGTGCATGCTCTTCACTGCTGTGTATGCAATGTGTTGCAGCTGTTCACCTCTGAAGTGTGCTTTGAACTATTGGGACACTGATCACAACTTTGTGAGTGCAGCCAATGGCTGAAGGCTACTGCCTGGTTGCTGCAACTGAAGATGGATTCTGGCTGTGTGATGATCCAAAAATACATCATCATATTGAGAGCAAAATGAAACATTTGGCCGGCAAAATATTCACCTTCAGATTCAATTTTAAAGATAAAGAGGTCTAGCTAATTTTAATATTCCCATTGCCTGAATGTTTTTGAAAAAGTAATTTCATTTGGTAATCTGACTTACGGAAGCCCTAAGCGGACGTGTTTTTTTTTTTTATTTATTTTTTATTTTATTATCTCGTTATAACGAGATATTATCTCGTTATCTCGAGAAAACAGAGTTTGTTTTCCTGAGATATTATCTCGTTATCTCGGGAAAACGAACTTTGTTTTCCCGAGATATTAAGTCGTTATCTCGAGAAAACGAACTTTGTTTTCCCGAGATATTAAGTCGTTATCTTGAGAAAACGAACTTTGTTTTTTTTAATTTTTTTTTTTAACTTTATTGAATGAACGTCAGAAGAAGAAGTGGCGGGTGGATGATGTGACAGCAGGTGCCGTGCGGTGTTCAGCACGGACAAATGCGCAAGGTAAGATGATTATTACAGGAACACATCACCCAAATTCATCAGTAATCATAACTAGATTATTATACTGTTGCTCCGGTGCTTTTTGGTACGTGCAGGGGCGAGAACCTGCACGCATTTGTCCGCGCTGAACACCGCACGGCACCTGCTGTCACATCATCCACCCGCCACTTCTTCTTCTGACGTTCATTCAATAAAGTTTAAAAAAACAAACCAAAAAACAAAGTTCGTTTTCTCGAGATAACGACTTAATATCTCGGGAAAACAAAGTTCGTTTTCTCGAGATAACGAGATAATATCTCAGGAAAACAAACTCCGTTTTCTCGAGATAACGAGAAAATATCTTGTTATAACGAGATAATATCTTGTTATATTGAGAAAACGGCTTGTAAAAAAAAAAACACGTCCGCTTAGGGCTTCCGTACCTGACTGGATCATGATATATTATAAAACTTTTAAAGATGTGGAAATTAATGCAAAAAAATGCAAAGTGCTATTTGTAAAGAAGTTTGATGTCTTCAAAGAAGTTTTCAACAATTAGCAAAGCACCATACCTGGTGCAAGAGCCCTGTTTTTAAACATGCTAGCAGTGTGGTTTTTGGGATGGTCAACACATTTTCAACCTAACCTGTCAAATATTACTGTTTGGTCAGTGGACTTTCCCGTCTACATAAGAGTCCTCCTGCCTCTGTTGTTAATGTTCAAGGATGGCATGTCAGTTCACTCCTGTTTAATGCTTTGTGTCTTTTCAAAATACACTTGGAAAAAAAAATAAATAAAAAAAAAAGTTTGACAATTGAAGTAACACTGCACAACAATAGAAACCTATCCTGACTGTTTTTTTCTTAATTTCCTTTATGAAAAAAATAGATAATTAAAATTACCAACTGACATCATTATGTGTACCATAGAGGGTTAAAGCCAAACTATGATCTTATTTACTATGATCTGTTTTTCTAAACCTCACTAAGAACTTTTGTTGCCTTAAACTAACTGCGACCATTTTGGAAAGTTAACATGGTGGAAGGTGTTTCAACCAGGAGGCTGATGTGCAGCACATAAAGGGTGCCTCATGCATCATTTGCATGACCTTGGAATGAGAATGGGTTAAGTGTCTCGATAACTGCAGTGAAATTTGTGAAAGATATTCACGTTGACCAGCAGATCAATGTTTTTACTTATCCACTGACATAGCCTGACATCAACTCAAAGGACAGTTAGATATTTCGATCAGACATTTGTGGTTCCTGGACACTGGTGGACAGATCCTCTGACTTCTCCTCAAGTGCCACCACAAAGTTGACATTTCTGTTGCAGCTTGAAATGTCTCGACAGCTATGAGATGGACTGCAATGGCATTTAGTGCAGACATTAATGTTACGGGATGAATCCTAATGACTCTAGTGATCCCCTGACCTTTCATCTAGTAGCACCATGAGGTTGACATCTGTGCTTTGGGGAGTGAAGTAAAGGTGGAATACACTGTAAAATCTGGCAAGCTGATTTTACTTAAAATACTCTTGGGAACCAATTGCCTTGAAAAAGGGAAGTGTATAGAAGTATTAATCTTGATTTATGCTTCTATCTAATTCTTAAGTTTACTTGGCTGTTTTTACTTAATTTTGAGAAGTTGTTCTTAAAAATGAAAAATCTTTAAAATGACAAGTGAAATTACCTTGTTCTTTCTAAGTGTTAGCAACTTCACTAAACCAAGTTAGTCTGACTGAACTTGATCATGACAAAGAGGATTTTACCATGACAAAGCTAAGATCTGAAATGTTACTGACTAGTCTGCAACCGGCAGAAATATAGCACAGAAAGCTACCAAATGCCAAAACAAGGATTTAATTAAACTTGTCATTATTAAGTAGAAACAACCTTACAAAATTATGTGAATATGACCAAACTTTAGGTAAACGTAATTAAATATGAAGCAAAGATAAATGAAGACTAATAGTTGTATTTACTTTCAGTTTTGTAGGCAATTGGTTTCCTAGATTTTTTTTAAGTATAATCAACTTTTTCAGATTATACAGTGCACTGTTAAATTCAAGACCCCCAGAGAATGAATTAGTGTGGCTGTATTGTATTTTTAACAGTTTGTATTTTTAACAGTTTTTGGACAACAATGGGGCTCTCTAGCACAGAGGAGGTGATATGACAGACTTTAATACACACACAACCGGCAGAATACAGATATGTAACATGGTGAACCTGGTTTACTGAAGTTGCTAAAACTAAGAAAGACTGATTTAATTACACTTGTTATTTTTAAGTTTAAGTTGTTAAGTAAATATAACTACATTTTATGTAAACTTAATAAAATATGAAGTACACATAATTAAAGACTAATAGTTACAGCTCTATGGGCAGTCAGTTTCCTTGATTTTATTTTATTTTTTAAAAGTAAAATCAACTTGTCAGATTCTACAGTTTACCATGAAATTCAAGGCCCCCAGAGGATAATTTAGTGTGGCTTATGTATCTTCAATAGCTTTTGGGCAACAACTGAGCTTTCTGGCACAAAGGAGGAAGATATGACAGACTGAGACATGCACACACACACACAAACACACACACACACACACACACACACATACATGCGAACATGAATAATAGGGGACTATCTAAGTGTACTATCCAAGAGGGAACCTTTATTAGCAGTCATTTTAAAAATACAAAACTAGAATTGAAAATTTACTTTTGAGGTCTTTCACAATATTACTGCAATGTGATTTTTTACAATTTTTTTAAAGAAATTGCCAAGAGGGGACCTGGAAGCCTTGAGCTTACGCCTGCCTATCAAAGGTGGTACATCCATATACTTCAGTCAAACTGGTTTATCCTGGTTCTCTAACATATAGAGTGCTTCTTTTGCACTAAAACTTCATTTGTATCTTTAAAAATGGGTATGTAAACTTTATTGCTTGCAATATATCAACATTTTTTGTGATAATAAATATTACAGAAATAATACTTGCCAAAGCAAAGTATATCTTTTAAAGAAGGCTCCCATAATCCTGTGAATTCAGTTTTATCTTACTATTTACTGTTAATAACTTTATTGTTGTCTTTGTTTTATATATGTATATATATATATATATATATATATATATATATATATATATATATGTATATTTAGACCAGACCAATTGTAACTACCAATGTATCACCAAAAATTCAGAAAAATAAATCTATAAACTAGTAACATTATACATAAAATGATCAGCAATATAATTACTTATTTTAATAAATAATATATTTATTTTAATTAGTTAATCACTATAAAATGATTTAACACAAGTCTGTGACTAATTCTTAAAAGCTGTTTGCTTCCAAAAGAAAGAAATCAAACTGTGACATGACAGATGAGCTTCAGGTCCAGAGAAGTCAGTATGCGTTTCTGGATTTTGTTGAATCTGGCTTCTCACTTAGCATAGTAGAGTCTTAAATTGCATTTATAGATGCAGTGATGAACTGTGTTCACTGTCAGTGGTTTTCAGTGTCCCCAAGCTCATTTTGTGATATCATGTTGGTATTTAATGCAGTGCAGCTTATGGGTCAAAGGTCATGGCCATTCATTTTGGTTTTTAGCCTTGTCCTTTTATGCAGAGATTTCTCAAGGTTCTCTAAATCTTTTCATGCTATTATGGCAGATAGTTAATGGATTTGAACAGCAAATATCTTGTTTTGTAATGTATTCCTTTGTGTTCACAATAGTTTTTCAGTGATGGATGAAACACCTGTGTTTGTTAGTGTATTTTAGCATTATCTAATTCTAGACCCCATTCAAAGATGTTTGTTTTTTAATGACTACAGTCTGTAACACATACTACACACACTGGCATGCAGCATTGTCACAGTGCACAGAGAGTGTGCGTGAAGTGAAAGGCACATAATAAATGTTACGTTAAGTTCACAATGACACTCAGCTTTACAGGACTTTACATTCCAGTATTGTAAACTGAAACTTTTCTTTAGCACTTAAAGTTTAACTGGTGTTAGTGTTTTGATGGCATTGAAATGGTGATGAGCCACCAACAACTCATCTCAAAACCATCACAACAGGATACACATCTATGAATGGGCCTTCATAAGTCGACTTCTGTTTGTACTCTTGAACTTTGCACTCTAAAAAAGAAAAAAATGTCCACACTCCATTTCCTTTTGTAAGAAAAACTAAAAAGGAGTTTTAAATTAAAATTATGTAACATCAAACTTTGACTTGACCTTTAAAATTGTTCAATTTCCAAAATACTTTACTCGACCAGTTTTCACAAGTAGTGAATGTCAATCAAGTTTTCAAATATACTTGTGTTCTCAGTCTGTACTTAAAGAAATGCAACTTGTTTGTTGGTGCACATTACAGAAGAAGGTCCACCTTGAGTAGGATATAATGACATGAGTCCACTGTTGGCTGGTGTACATATGTCACAAGTTCCTTTCTAGATAGCACGGAGTGACATTCACACTCAACCATGTAAAGCACATACAAACATATTTAATAATACTTGTGAAAAAATCTCATCTGAATAATGTTACATTTCTTCTTCAAATATGATTTGTTAGTATGTTTGTGTAACAGAATATAAAGGCTCAACTTTAGTGGCTGGCTTAACTCTTTTTATGGCTTGATACTGTATTAATGGGAAATTATGCCCATTTCTAAATACATACATATTATTTCTATGATCTAAGGCAGTCTAAAAACATTAGTAAACATGGGCAACTCGCTCCCATATCCAAAAACTGGAGTGCTTGTGATGTCATGTGATATAAAGTGTAGAGTTGCTCCATTGACATGAAATTGTGAAAGATTTTCTAGATGACACTGAGAACAGCCAGAACAAATGTTATAAGTATATGGGAACATTTTCTGTTACAGAACTGACAACACCAATATAATAAAGTTCATTTGGGTTTATGGGATAATAAACATTCTGTTGGTCCCCAAAATTAGGCTCTCGATGAGCAGAAGGAGCAGCTCCAGACTTTATACTTCATGACATTACAAGTCTGAGACTTCTTTCTCTAGTGTCTAGATCAGAGAGATATCACACATACTGGCTGATCCCTTGGCCATGGAAAAACATACTGGAATTCCTACTTTAGATGTTCACCTTTACAATGAAGGGTTTCCCAGAAAGGACCAAAACGATATAAAGGTCAGCATAACAGTATTTGCTGATTAATCATAAAAATAGATTTATTATCAGACTTTACTGGAAATTCCCATTAAGAGTTATTATAAGCACAGGATCTCTTTACAATGTATGTGTGCTCAATTTATATGCATAAGAATGCATTTTCTTTGTTGATCAACATTACAGAAAAAAGGGCCACACATATAGAATAAAAAGCGACGGTGGTCCCAAGTTGGCTGGTACATAATGACACAAGTTCCCTTGATAGGACAGAGTGATATTCACACTCCACCATAGATTAATGAAAAAGAAATAGAAAGGTGCATTTTGTAAAGAGAAAATATCTAATACAAAAAAATGTATCTATTCAGTAAAGCTTCTCATTGTTTAGTAAATTGGCACCAGAAATGTTGCCATTGTAGCTTTTTAAAATAAAGGCTATAATGTGAACACAATTATAACTTGTCTTAATATTCACTGTGACGTGACAGATGAGCTCAGGTCCGGGGAAGTTGGCAGTGTTTCTGGATTTTGCTGATATCTGGCTTTCACTTTGCTATAGTTAAGTCTTAATTTGCATTTATAGATACAGTGATAAAACTGTGTCCACTGTCAGTGGTTTTTAGTGTCCCTTCGAGCTCATTTTTGTGATATCCTTCAGTCATGTTGGTATTTAATGCAGTGCAGCTTTTATGGGTCAAAGGTCATGGCTATTCATTTTTGGTTTTTAGCCTTGTCTCTTTATGTATTTCTCAAGGCTCCTTTTCATGCTATTATTATGATAGGTAATGGATTTGAACACCAAATATCTTGTTTTGTAATGTGTTCCATTGTGTTCAAAATGAATAGTTTTTAGTGATGGATGAAACACCTGTGTTTGTAAGTGTATTTTAGCATTATCTAATCTAGACCCCATTCAAAGATGTTTGTTTTTTAATGACTACAGTCTATAACATATACTACACACACTGGCATGCAGCATTGTCACAGTGCACAAAGAGTGTGCATGAAGTGAAAGGCACATAATAAATAATATATTAATACGATAAGTTCACATGACACTCAGCTTTACAGGACTTTAAATTCCAGTATTGTGAACTAAAACCTTTCTTTAGCACTTAAAGTTTAACTGGTATGTTAGTGTTTTTGATGGGCATTGAAATGGTGATGAGCCACCAACACCTCATCTCAAAACCATCACAGCAGGATACACATCTATGAATGGGCCTTCACTAGTTATCTTCTGTTGACCCCATTCAAAGAGGTTTGTGCAACCCAGAACTAAGTTTTTATTATTGTTATATCTATTTTTGGTTGTTTTTGATAACTATAGTTGGTAACACATAGAGTTGTAAATTAGTTGGCAAATACAGGGCTGGTATACAGCATTGTCACTGCGGCACAGAGAGTGTGCATGAAGGCATGTGAGATTGCTAAAATAAGTTTACATTGACACTCAGCTTTACAGGTCTTTACATTCCAGTGTTGTCAACTGAAACAACTCTTAGCACTTAAAGTTTAACTAATGTTAATGTGTTTCTGATGGCCATTGCGTTAAAAATTCAGACAAACAGAGCCACTGAGAGCCAAGATGCCCTACTGCTTTAGAGGGCCACTTAATAAATAATTACCTTTCAATTATTTCAGTGATATTACATACATGTGGTTATTATGTCACTTCCCCAGCAGATGTTTCTTCACGTGAAAACATGTTTAACTCCTTTTTTTGAATAGCTTGTAGTCAATTGTGCAATTGACGACAAATGTGGAATTCTGCTTGTATTTCTACTCTTTACAGTTTAACATTATCTTACCCAACATCCACTTGTTTAACACAGGAAAGAGGAAAAAGCCATGTTTCAGCCAGATACAACATCTAGGATATGAGAAGTAAGCAACCCTGAAGCCCAATGTGTAATGTCCTCACGACCATAACGACCATCGCCAGCTAGAAGAAACCATCCTCGCACTGCAGGGAATCAAGGCCTGACAGATTTTCACAGGCTGACTTGCAGAGAATCAAACCCCTCACCCACTGCAGGTCACTCACTTCTCAGTGGCAGCAGTCTCCACTGTTCAACACTCAAAGTTAGATCTGAGAATCATATGGGTGCTGGTCACTCCACCTCTTCAGTGTAGAAGAAATTACATATTTTTGTCCACTTCATCAACTGAAGGCCAAGTAAATATAAAAATATATCTATAAAACTGTGTGTGAATGTAACTGTATGTATTTCTAAAGAATGCACAAAGCCATTGAATCAAATGTACATAGATCATACAGAGATGAATAACATTTTTTTCACACATATGAATACTCAGCCTCTTTTAGGGATGCATCTTACTCCATAAATGTGGTAATTTTACGTGTCGGTATCATCTTTCTGAAGCTGGCAATACTGTATTATAGGCATCATTAATAATTTGTTAACTGACTGTTAATTATACTTTTGTCAATACCCTTGATAACCAATGAAGAAATGATAACTAATTAACTTTACCCATTATAAGTAATGTTATAGATTGTTATTTTATTAGTCAAATACCAAGACTTATACAGTCTTGTATAAATACATAAACTAAGTATTAATGGTTTCCAACTAATTTGTAAAACCTTTGTAAAAAACAAAAAGTAAATTATACAATATAAATATCTCTTGGATAGATAGACCAAATATTTATAACACTTTGTTAACTATTAATAGTTGGTTTGAAAACTGTTTATAAACATTGTTTGGATGGTTTCTATAGTTGCAAATCAAGTAATGGTAATAAACTGTTAAACTGTTAACAAATACCATGTAGCAGATCTTGAAATACTATTTGGAAGACCATTATAAAGTTGCAGTTGCTATTTAAATCTTTTGAGTCACTTAATAAATAATGTCTTTCTAAGCACTTTGTAAGGTATACATACATGTTTGCCCTTCATTAAATTTTTAATAGGTTACAAAAGTTGCAAAACAACAATAACTCCACTACATTTATCTTTGGCTCAAAGTTGCATGTCAACATTGACTTTCTGTTCATATATGTGTTTAAAATGATAATCACACAATCAGGACACAAACATGTACTCTTTTATGTAGCTCACCCATAAAACATTTAAAAGGGCCAAATTAGTTTTACTCCATACAATCAATAACCATTGACAACATTTTAACTATCTAAATAATGTTTGTAGATGCTTTTAGAGTATCTAATTTCTGTAGTATTGTTTTTTACCTCTTTTAGTTAAAACAGAACCTTTTATTATAATTAGAATAATGAAATGTAAACTTGAGGCAATAACTGTGCAACATCAAAATGGTAGGGTCATGAAATAACAGATGTAATCATTAGGTAACTGAATATGTTCAACTACTTAAATATCCATATAATAGTACAAGTTTTGAAAAAAAAAAAACAGTATTTAAAATGGGAATTAAAGTGGAGAATTGTATGCCTACTCCGTACAATTTCAGGGTGTTCTTCCCAATAATCCAGGGATGTTGTACTAACCAAGATAAGCAGTGTGTGCTACTTTGTTAAACCCAGGATGGGGGAATAAGCCACGTTTCAGTCAGTCTAAATCAGATACAGCATCTTGGATATGAGAAGTTAGCAACCCCTTAGCTCATCGTGTCATGTGCTAACGACCATCGTCAGCTAGAAGAAACCATCCTCGCACTGCAGGGAATCAAGGCCTGACAGATTTTCACAGACTGACTTGCACAGAGTCAAACCCTCACTCACTGCAGGTCACTCACTTCTCAGTGGCAGCAGTCTCCACTGTTCAACATTCAAAGTTAGGATCTGAGAATCATATGGGTGCTGGTCACCCACCTCTTCAGTGTAGAGGAAATTACATATTTTTGTCAGCTTCATCAACTGAAGGCTCATAAATCTAATAATATATCTATAACACCATGTGATTGTTTACTTAATAATGCAGAGCACCACTGAATCAAATGTTTAACATCTTAGAGAGATGAACAACAATTTTTTCACAAACAAATGAATATTTAACCTCCTTTAGGGATGCATTTCTGCCCATAAATGTGCTGATAATTTTACATGTCAGTGTCATCTTTCCTAAGCTGGCTGTTAACAGACTGTTAATTTTCACTTTTGTCAATACTACTTGATAACTAATAAATAAATTGCAACTACTGATGGTATCGCTGATACACTGATACACTACTGATGGTATATTGTTAAACTGTTAAAAAATACCATGTAGTGGATCTTGACATATTATTTGGGAGGCCATTTTAAAGTTGCATTTGCTGTTTTAAATCTTACAGTCACTTAAAAAATGCTTTGTTTATGACCAAACCTTTTAAATTTATATCACTGCAGCTCAAATGAAAAGGGTTCAGGAGGTGAAAAATGGACTACATAAATTCAACATTACAGATCAATAACAAAACCTATGTTACAAAAACTACAATAATCCACCATGTTTTTTTCTTTGGCTCAATGTTGCATTCTGACATTTTATTTCTGTTTCCTGAATATGTTTAACATGATGATCAGATTCCATCACTCTTACTCTTTTAGTTTTGTTTTACTCCTATAGTTGAAACCAAACCTTTTATTATGATTAGAACAATTAAATGTTAACTTGGCACAATAAACTATGTAACATCACAATGGTTTGCCATGAAATTCATGTAATTATTAGGTGATTAAATATGTTCAAATATTTAACTATCCAGTAAAAAAGTACTACTTTTGTATCAGTATTCAAGCTTAGTGGGAATTTGAGTGGAGAATTATATGCCCAATCTGTAAACTTTAGGATGTTCTTCCCAATAATCCAGAGATGTTGTACTAGCTAAAATAAGCACTGTGTGCCACTTGCTTAACCCAGGACAGGGGACAGACCCATGTCTCAGGCAGTCAGAGTTGGATGTAACATTCTAGCTAATATAAATTAGCATCTCTGAAGCTTAATGTGGAATGGCCTATTGACCATCATCAACAACAAAGAAACCAACCCCCACACTGCAGAGAATCAAGGCCTGGCACAGAGCTGCACACGCTGACCCCTCACCCTCTCCAAGTCACTCATTTCTCAGAGGCAACCTTAAAGGCACATAATGGGTGCTGGACACTCCACTCAGTCAATGTGGGAGGATTGTTTAATGCTTACATCATAAACTAAAACCCTTTAAGGAATTTGAAATTCTTCATATAAAACCAAAACTGTGTTGAATAATAATAAGTCCCTCTGGTCACTGCAGCATGCACACAGAGAGATGGCAAATCATTTAATCCAATACAAAATGAGTAGTCAGCCTCTGTTAAAGACACAATCCATAAATGTGCTGGTAATTTTGCATGCCAGTACACCCATTTAAAAACTCTCAGTTCCCTCTCCTACAACAGAAGACTTTAAAGGTCGTACAGCAGACAATCCAATCCAAATCTCTCAGCGTTATTTTTTATTTTACTTGAAAGTGAATCCTATTTTGATCCTAGTTCTGCAGTTTTTGTATTGTTGGCTGTTTTATATTTCTTTTAGTTGTTTTAGTAGTTGTAGTTGTTTTGGTTTTCTTTGAGATCTAGTAATGTGTATATACAATTTTGTCTGTCTAATGCAGATTTAAGATTAATTTAAAAACATTGGAGAAAATATAAACAAAAACAAAACAAAACAAAAACAAGAAGTGTCATTTTTGTACAGGCCAAGAGGGGACAAAGTGTGGACTGACTTTCCTTTTTAGAATTTAAAGTTAAAGTACAGCCAAAAGTACAGCCAAAACCTATAGAATTTGAAATAGTTCATCTCAGCAGTTGAACAGAGGGTTTCAGAGGTTAATCATTCCTCTAACTGACTTATCCCTGTAACTGAGACAAACTGATTGCTCACAAAACCTCCCATATTATAAATACCATTAAAGATTGCTCTAGTCATTTATATCATGATGGGTTGTCAATGTGTTTTCAACACAAGGTAAAAAGGAGCACACTCTTAAACAGCAACTCAAAAACTTATTCAGGTGCACGATTCAAAAAGCAATGTAACGAAAAACTAAATGATATTTCTATCTCCAATTCCCTAAAAAATAAATAATTTTATTATTACATTTTTGTAAGATTATTTTCTTTTGAACAATAATGCATCTAACTTTTTTTCCTATTTTGTCATTTATCCATGTTGAAATGGGAATGTCACTCTATACTATATATCTAAGATGGAACTTGTGTCATTATATACCAGCCAACAGTGGACTCCATGTCACTTTATACAACTCAAGTGTGGACCTCTTTTCTGTAATGTGGAGCGACAAATAAAATGGATTCCTATAGATGGGCACATACATTGGATTTCAACCATAACAATAAATGCCAAATTAGCTGATTCCTGTGAATTCTGGGAGACCCTGCAATTTTGTCAAATCACTGCAACTATACAGAATTCTTAACTATTTAAACCGGTTAAAATCTGATTTTCACTGTATGTCTGCCCACAACTAATCCACTCAGTTCCTCAGTTGCCCTAAGTATTTCTGAGTGGCTCTGATGTTTTACAAAGAAGACTTTGGACCAGCAAAGCTATTTTTAAATTATTTGCTTAATTTTATGCAAATATTGGTTATGAAAAGGCATCTTTTAATGATGAGGAAACTTTATTCCTTTTTTTAAAAAAATAACATTTTTGTTTTAATATTCTTTTCCCAATAGAAAAAAAAAAACTTTAAATCCTCAAAATAAAAACCTAAAACTTGTATGGCATTTTTTTTGCTTGTAAAACTGTTAAATGGAAGTTTTGAGTACGCCCATACATATTCTCAAGTGATGCTAGCTACGCAAGATGTATGCAGATGTGCCTCAGGTTGTCTGGCTGTCTACTGACGATAATAACATTGCTTGGCTCTGTCCGGGTTATGTTCTCATCTCACATCATCCTGCCATGATCCAGATTGATGCAGGTATGCCAAAAGCACTGACAGAGGGAATGTATTTGAAAAGTTAACAATGAGAATGGACTGGGTAGCTCCCTTTTAAACACAGTGTCAAGCTATAAAAATGGTAAAGACATCCACAACGGCTGAGCCTTTATATTCAGTTACAAAAATACATACTTACAGATCCTTTTAGAAGCAAAAAAATTACATGATTTAGTTTAGATATATTTACAAGTAACTTGTGTCATTATGTACCAGCCAACTGTGGACCCCTGTTGCTTTATACTACACAAGTGTGGACCTCTTTGCCTGTAGAGTAGATCAGCAAATAAAATGCATTCCTGTGATTATAGAGAGAAAAAACATATGTACATTGTAAGATTGACAGAAATCTAGTGCTTTAGTGCATCTAAAAACTCAAAGGAGTTTTTTGGAGGATTGAGCTAATCTCAAGGTTAAGTTAAATTTGATAATAAACTAATTTAAGCAATTCATTAAAATTAGTAAAGATCTTGCTGGTATTTTCTCTCCACATTTTCTTCCTACCCTTATTATTATTATTATTATTATTGTTGTTGTTATTGTTATTTCTCCTTTCTTTAGATTTAAAAATATTTCCTTGCCTCTGGGGAAGCCGTATTGTAAAACAGTGTCAAGCTAGATGGTTAAGCTTCATCCACTAAAACTGAGCCTTTATAGTTTGTTATAAAATATTAGTTATAATTATAATAATCACAGTCATTGTAATCATAGTAGAGGACTAATTTTGGAATTATATAGGTGAGATTCTTTTTGTGTAAGTCCTATCTATCTCATTTTATTTATTCTTTACATGGTGCTGTGTGAACGCCACTCCATGCTATCCAAGAGGGAACTAATTGTCATTATGTACCAGCCAACAGTGGACTCATGTTGCATTATCCTATGTTTGGACATGTTTTCTATAATGTGCACCCACAAACAAATTACATTTCTATGCGACAGACTGAGAGTGTATATTGAAGTATATTGAAAAAACTGATTGACATTCAGTGCTCGTGAAAACTGGTCAGGCTGCATCGCTAGGACTGAACAACTTTAAAGGTCTAGTCAAGGTCTGATGTTACATCATTTTACATAATTAAACCTAAAAAGAAAAAATCTTACTGCTGATCATTTTATGTAAAGGTTTATTCTGCTTGGATTATAGTTTTCTTGCTTTTTTTAAGGCTCTAAAATACTGATTTCTCTCCCTGCCTTCTGCAGCCCTTTATTTTAATACAGTATAGAGCTTAAAACTTATGAAATCACCTAAAGCCAAGCCTTGAATTTTAATGCAAAGACTAATAACAAATCACTTTTCAGGAGACTGGTGTCTTTATTAACCCTATCATGCTATTTGTATCATATTTGATACATTACATTCTGTGGCCTTCATGTCACCCACATTAACATTACTAAAGCCTGTTTAACGGCCCATCTGCAGTCTGAAAGGCTGCTGGGGAGAGGAGTGTTAAAAGCGACGGTGTGAATGGGTCGCTCTCAAATACCAGCTCCAACCAGGAGGGAGAGCTCTGAATATGGATATAAACACTCACACACACTTTTGGTCCCTCTTGGCAAAATCTGAAAAATTTCACCAGAGGCCATAACACATGATTTTATGATGATTTAGAGTATGTCCAAGGGGACTTAAAAATGTCCCCTGTTAGTTTTGTTGCCCCTGTTGGTGACTGTGTAACGATGAGTATGTTCCCTGTTATATATATGCGCGAGTGCACACACACACACACACACACACACACACACACACACAGACACACACACACAGTACTAGTTAGTAAGATACATTGTTGGTTTGGTTTAGAATGCATGATTAAAAGGAATATAAAATGTATGAATGCATAAATACCAATTCAAAATTGCACAAGCCCCTACACTTTTACATCTGCTCTCTGTCACTCTCTATTACTGAGTAGAGAGAAATGGGCTCTTTCCATTTTGTCCCTCTCTTTCCTACTCATGAACACGCACTCAAGCACACACACACACACACACACACACACACACACACACACACACACACACACACACACACACACACACACTCCCTCTGTCAGACAGCCTTGCCAGCTCAGCCAGATTATATTAATGAACTGAGGTATTGGAGTTTAATGATGTGGAGTGGAGAAATGGACAATGTGACTTTATAAGGAGGCTTTACAGAGCCGGAGCTGGTGAGAGTCAGAGAGGGATGCGGAGGAGGAGGAGGAGAGGGGGATGGAAAGGAAAGTAGCAGTAAGGGAAATAGGAAGTTTTGCTAATAGTTTAAAATGTCCTCGTGATACTGTGCCATTGTGTTTTCAGCCCTGTGGCTGTCTATGTGCGCATCTTTTCATTTGACCTAATCAAGAATTGTTTATCTTTAATTTTTCAGTTCTTGTTGATGCAATTCCCCTTTTTGGTTCAGGTGGCAAAAAAACAAACCTTTTTTATAATCGAACAATAAGTGCAACAGTAGTGTTGCCCTCTCTGATGGCACCACTGTTACCGCAGAGGCAGAGTGGAACTGAACACATAGTGCCAGCAGAAGCAGAGATGAAGGGATCCTTTGTGAATGTGGAAGTTATTCACTCTAAAAACAAGTTTTGTTTTTTTTTTTTTGGTCTAACTTTTATCTGAATGCAATCTCAGTGACTAGATTTTCAACATGGAACATGTTCAACAAAATTCTGTGGACAATTTTGTTGCATAAGTAACCTAAAGATAAAATTATTTTCATACACTGCAGTGTTATTGCACAAATCTAAAAACGAAGTGGATTTAAGTTGGTGCTTGCTATTAAACTAATAATTATTTACAGGATAATTTAGTTGTTCCACAATAAAGCAAAGACCTATCACACACTCAGTGCTGTCTAAGAATATACAAGGATTTTGTCTAAAAACATTTTATGAATTGAGTAAGTTATTTGAACCAGAAACTATCTGCTCATCTTTCATAACTTAACATTAGTGATACCTGGTATTACACAAACATATTGGTCAGTACTGTGCAGGGTCTAGATGTGGTATGGCATTTAAATGTTGACTTTTTGTAACATAATATAACATAGCCGTGGTTTGCAGAAATGTACTATGCAAAGATTTTACTCTTTTTTTCTTTGTGGTAACAGAGTTGTCTAACTGCTGGAAATATATATTTGTGAGAAACAGGACTTTTGTGTTGTTTTTTTTAATTTAATCTTATTTAATCTTGTTTTGTTTTCTTCACTTCTTTTTTGTTTGTTTTTTTCCAGCTTTATTCTACAAATTTATGCTGTTGACTTTCGGGTCAAAGCCCTTCAGGGAACTATGGAGCATGTGCAGAATGCCTTGATCAGTTCAGGCTGGATTGAGGCGTATACATGAAAGAGTAAATCGACCCCTAGCCACATTAACTAGATGTGTGGGTCCGACTTGGTGCAGTTTCAGTGGAACTAACATCTTTACACATATTTTAAAAGTACATTTTAAGTAGGACAATAAATTAACTTTTTCTGACAAACTGAGTGTCTATTCCATCTTCGCCTTCATTGTCTTAAAAGTCAACCTTACAATCATGTGAGTGTTGAACACTTGTGAGCTTGTGTCAAAGGTTGAATTTGGGCACATCATAGCTCCATGCTCACTGGACCATATTTGTGCACGCAGAGCAGAAATGCTCCTTCCCAATTATGCTTTTCTGCTTGTAGACTGTTCTGTGTGCTTGCATCATGTGCATGTGCCTGGTTTTAATGTATGCAGGTTTTGAGACTAATTAAATTCCATAATGTGGAGTCATTTGATATTCAGGTGATGGGAATAATTACTTAGGTCATGAAAATGTTTGGACCTAAAAACAGAGCTGTGGAGTAGAAACTGTCTTGAAATCTTTTACATAAGAGTTTCTTCCCCTTTTCTAAATTTCACAGCTTTTGTAATTTATGAATTTTTGGGGAACTTTTCCAACATAGTTTTCATTGATGCTATTTCCTCTGAAATGTCTGCGGCATTATAGACTATGCATGTATTGCTTTAAAAGTAAAATCAGAGCACTGAGCTCTCATGGCTGTCGGGATGCTGAGCGTTGGCCCAGCTGCTGTCTCCTCAGCAGTGTGCGAGTGCTCCGTCCATGGAAAGCTGTTAGATCTTTTCCCTCTCATCCCCATGGTTTCCTTTGATATGATGCATCACACACTGGTTGGTAAACATGAGTGGAGTGCATTCAGTTTGCTGAAGTTCCAAACAGTAACTGGCAGTGCCATTTGGAGGCTCCACATGTAAAGTTGCCTTTAAAGCTGACCCAAATAGAGCCTGGAACGTCCTGTTGAGAAAGGTCTTTGATCTGTGTCCTCTCCTCAGGCTACAGTTGGTCTGATCCGGAACCTGGCACTGTGCCCAGCCAATCAGGCGCCGCTGCGGGAAGCAGGTGCTATTCCACGATTGGTCAACCTGCTGCTGAAGGCTCATCAGGACACACAGAGACATGCCTCCTCCGCACAGCAGACGTACCAGGTCTGGACCATGCACACACACACACAAACACACACTTGAATTATGGTATAATTGCCTTATAGGGACATACCAAGAGAGAGCAAAAGGGAGTTAGTTACATCTTGATAAGTTCTTCTACAATGCTTGACTACACTGATGTCCTCATAATTTGGTGAGTAATGAACTGTCCTCAAATACAGCTCATTCCAACAGATACATACACACACACACACACACACACTTATAGTTACTGTGTGCCTGAACATGCATTATTAATTAAAACTCCTCATTATGTGTACAAACAGATCTTAAACACTGCATCTTTGAGCTGGACTGAAGCATTTTTGTCACCGTCTCAGTTACCAGTTAGGTAATGGGCTGTATTTTTTCAACACCATGCGCCTTTTGCTGAAGCAAGCCTGACTTTTCTATGATAACGAAGTACTCATCAACATTGGGAGAAGTTGTGTGGGGCTTGGACTGAATGGACTATGAGAGTGTTGTCCCCACCAACAGCATACACCAACTAACCAGCCGACCCTTATCTAAAGTCCAATCACAGAAGAGAATAAAGTGAATGAGATGTGATTGAGGCTCACTCAGCAACGGGAGATAAGAGACTGCCCTGCGCACATCTTCATAGAGACATGGTTAACCCCTAACATCCTAGATCAAGCTATTGCACTGGATGGGTGGACCTTGTTTGGAGCCATAAGGACACAAGACTCTAATGCAAATTCAAAAAAATGCTCTGCAGGAATTAATGATGCCATCAGCAGCAACATGCATGAGCAGCTGGATGGAATTTTCATAGTAGCTGCTGTTTTTAATGAACTCATCCTTCCACTCCAAAGATATAGCAGGATCAAGGACAAATGTAATTTTGTTTTTTTTAAGTGACTAATAAAGTTATCTGTTCTGCTCCGTTCAAGGGGAATTTTATCTTTCCTTATTTCTTTTTTTGACATCTCTGCTCCTGTCTTTCGTCTGTCTCTGTTTTCAGGATGGCGTTCGTATGGAGGAAATAGTAGAGGGCTGCACAGGAGCGCTTCACATTCTGGCCAGAGACCCCATAAACAGAGGAGAGATTGCCAGCATGCAGACCATACCCCTATTTGTACAGGTACACTCACATGCACACATGAAGACATCAGGCTGCACAAATTACAGAAACAGCCGACATCACATCAGCACCATGAACCTGAGGACCCAGGTTGTTTCTGCTTTCTTCTTTAACCTTGTGGGACTCTTTGACTCTTTTTTTTTTCTTTTTTTTAGAATTTTGGCTGTGTTTTCTGTTTAATCTGTGAATTAACAGCTCAGCTCCCACAATAAGTCTAAAATATGACAAGTAAACAAAATTGTTACAGTTATACTGTTAACCCTTTAAAACGTGGATAAACATCACTATCCTTGTGCTGCTTTCAGACACCTTTCACAAGAATTTAACCCTTTGTACTTGTGTTGGTGTGATTTATTAAAAAAAAAAACAAACATGGAAAAAAGCACTAAGCAACTTGAAATGTTTCAGAAAGAAATTGGTAGATTTAGAAAATTCTTTTTTAAAAAGCTCAGAAAAAAATTCTAGGGAAGAAAAAAGAAAAAAGAGAGGAGAAAAAAAACTGTATTGATGGCTAATAACCAATATCATATATTTCTAATTATGTTATGGGATTATTATATTTTTTAAACACATTTACAGATCTTTTTGTTTTTACTTCATTAATTTTGTCTGTTTTTTTCCGGTAATTTTTTCATACTTTTTAACTAATTAATTGCAATTTTTTGGGTCATTTCCTTTGTTGCTCTTTGCCTTCTTTCCAAGTTTTTGAAGGATATCAGGTTAGTTTGCTCAGGTTTCAAAGGGTTAAGTGCAAAAAAAAAAAAAAAAATGCGCTACTGAAACCAATTGAAACTGCATTTTTTTATCAAAGCATAAAAACATGCATTTTATTATTTCTGGGTGTCATTCTGGGCTTTTGCCTTGGAATTTGGAATTTTTACTATTTTTCACCTGATGACATCATTTTTAACATAGTATTTAGCATATGGAGAAAATACATGCTATTTTGTGTGTTTGAAACATACTGAAGACTAGACAATTTTGCACAGTCACACTGTCACACTCAAGTCTTCAGGTTGGACTTATCTGTAAACAGTGTTTTGAACACACCACACAAACAATAAAGAAAATGAGTAGGTGTCTGTTTTAGAACTAAGACTATAGGTACTTAAGTTTTGTGACCGAAAATCAGTTCATAAATAATCTCTAAAAATACATCCCAACCTCTAAGATCCCAGGTTTGTGTGTGTTCAGCTCCTGTACTCATATGTGGAGAATGTGAAGCGAGTATCGGCGGGTGTCCTATGTGAGCTGGCCCTGGACAAACAGTCTGCAGAGCTCATTGACGCAGAGGGAGCGTCAGCACCGCTCATGGAGCTGCTGCACTCCAACAACGAGGGAATCGGTACGTCTCTCTTTACTTTGCAACTCAACAACTCGATATTGCCCAGTGGGAGCTGTTTTATGCAAAGATGTTTCAGAATAATGTTAAATTAATACCTACTGTGATCAAATATAACCTTAAGTAATAGAGTGAGCATTTTTCTGATACACATTGGACATCATGCAGCAATATTATCTTAAATTTCTGTTATATTTTCTCTTAATTTTCTGGTAAGAGAAAATATGAGAGAAGTCAACTCCAGATGCATCAAACGCTCCGAACCATTCAAATCTGCTCTGATCAGGTGTGCTTGATGATGAAGCCCACTGGTCACCTGTAAGCACAGGTAACGGTCCCGAAACACTATATAAGGGCAGGTTTTGAGCAGTGTGCAAAGACTCTGACACAGAAAAAAAGCTGCAAGAAGAAGAGGAACCTAGGCCTACTGTTTAATAAACTTAAACAAAGCAAATTTGATTTCAGGGAAATGTATTCAGTATTAAAAGTAAAGTGCTCAAGCAAAAAGGGTTAAATAAATTAAAGAAATCAATGTGTTCAAAATCAGCAATGCCTCATACATATGGTGTATATACGATTATAAAAATAGTTGCCATTTAATTTTCTAATTAATCCACTAATTGTTTCAGCTGCACTTGTATATTTTTATTCTTTTGGTTTGTGCAGAAAAATCTTGACTTGAAAAGCAATTATCTCATAGTACTGTTGAAATGTAAAGTACAATATTTCCCTCTGTAGTGCAGTATAGTAGAGGTAGAAAGTGGCATGCGATTAAAATACTCAAGTAATGTAAAAGTTTCTCACATTTGTACTTCAGTACAGTACTTGGGTAAATGTACATGATTACATTCAGCACCGGTCAGCAGAGGGATGCACAGTAACTGAAATGACAGTAAATAGATCAATGCACCAAGTACGGTAGTATCTCTTTAACCCTGAAATTTAATAATCCAGTCAGTTTGATTACTCTAAAACATTGTCTAAATTTGTTTAAATGATATTCATGTTTCTTTTTAATGTTCCTCAAAAACTTATTTTTCCTTCTGTTGGACAACAATTTGTGGCCTATGAAAATGAGATGTTCTTCTCTTATCTTACTACGAGTGCTTTTGATCTGAGTTGAAGCCACCCTCTTTCATGTCTTCAATTTGTACACAACCAAAAAAGCTTCTGGGGTGCTAATTCCATCTGGTTCTCCAAAAAAGGGAACATGTCAACTGCTATATTCTGTATGTAATATAGTGATTATAGGATAAGTACCTCATACAGTCCCAGTGAGCTTGAACCCCAAACCATTCCTTTAATGTATAAAATATGGAATGGCTTTTTCGGGGTGTCTTTAGAAAATGACAATATAGATACATGGAGGCAAGTGCCATGTAATTGCATGTTAGGTTGTTGAGACTGAATGTTGAAATTAATTTGGCTCATAAATGTTGTTTTGAATTGGATTATTTTATGCAACCAATTGAAGTGACAGTGTGGAAATTAGTGTGGAATTTGAAACTAAGGTTTTAGAGTGCAGTAGTGCATCAGAGAGGACAATTGAGTGCCTGACTTTTTCCTTTTAATCTGTTCATAAATGACTGTTTTGTGGCTTTTTTTCTGTAGCCACCTACGCTGCAGCAGTGCTGTTCCGAATTTCGGAGGACAAGAGTTCAGACTACAGGAAGAGAGTGTCAGTGGAGCTCACACACTCACTCTTCAAACATGACCCTGCTGCCTGGGAAATGGTGAGAACTCTGTCCTTGTGGATCAAAGCCTTAACCATCGAGTCAATTTTTAGGAGAGGTACCAGTTTGGTTGCTTCCCCCCAAGAAAAAAAATAAAGAAAGAAAATTAAACACTCATCTCCAATTATATTAATTACCATGAGTATGTACAACAATACAGTATTATATTATGACTAGCAATATTCTGGTTAAGCTGTATATGATCTAATCAAATTAATAGAAAATAACTTTCGATTCTTGGTTTGCTGGACTACATTATTCTGTATTTATCACATAATTGTAATTAGCAGGTTGGAAAAAATAATTATGGATCTGAGGTACAGCCCTACACTGCTGTCCATCTTACTGTTTCACTCACATTTTTTTGGGTCTAATTTCAAAGCCTCTCATTGGAAAGAACACACATTCCACATGGAGTACCACAAGGTTCTATTCTGGGTCCACTACAGTTCAACCTTTATGCCACTGGGGCACAGCACAGTTTTTATTTTGATTACAAAGCAGATGACAGCCATCTTTGTAGAGGTATTTGCGCCAATGATCAAAATCCCATTTCTCCCCTTGGAAAATGCATCACAGGAAACTAATGGTGAATAAAATTTTCACCAAATGAATCAGGGCTAAATGGAGTTCCTTGCTACTGGTCCACTAGAGCAGAGGGGAAAATGTGCCCATATTTTACCAAACATATATGTAAGATGTATTATCAGATCACTGCCTGTTATCATCAACTCTGATCTAACTTTTTTCCTTACAAATAACATACAGAGAGCAACATTCTTTAATTTGAGCAATATGATTTAAGCTACATTGAAATGCATTTTCTGCACTCCCACACAAGTGTTTGCAGTTATTCAAGCGTGTTAAAGCCTGTGCTTTGAATTACCTTACATTATCCTACAACATTAGGTAGGGAGAATAGCATACTCAAGTAGAAGCAATGCTATTTTAAATAGGTCCCACATGTTACCCTGTAATGTACCTAGATCAGAAGAAAAAGTAGGTCAATTGAGTAAAGGTAAAATTAACTTTTTTTTTTTTTTAAATGAACACTCAGGTACACAAAAAAAAAAAACAAATTTCTTTCAGTGACAAGAGTAAACCCATAATTGTTTCTTCCACCACTGCCAAGGTTAGTTGTCCGGGCTTAAAAGCCACCTGAAGTTAAATGTCAAAGCTTTTGTGTGTTGTTGTTTTTGTCTGCTAAAGCTACATATCTGACCTGTAAACCACATGTCCAAACCCCAAAATTTTGATTTTGGATTGTGTCCCTTATCTTTTTATTCATCTGTCTGTACACTGTTTTTGTCAGTTTTTCATCTACATAGACAATTTTTGTCCATGCAGCCACTCAAATTGCTTAATTTTAACCATATTAGCATACATCAGCATTTTGTCAAAGGCAAGGGGTCATATGGGCCAACAGCCAACTACTAAACATTACAAGAACCACAGACTTAGGGCTTAAAACCCAAATTAATTGTTCTTTTAACCCTTTAACCATTAAACCATGATATAATAGCCAAAAAATGAAAAAAAAAAAAAAATTTACATATATGAAAATCATGTTGTTGTTTTGGGTTTTTTTAAAATCTTATTTGATACGTCAGCTTTTGATGGCAATTAACTGGTAACAAAAAAAGTATTTTTTTTTAAACAAAAACATACATGTTTTCATTGCAATTGGAATACTTAAACTCACCACCACCACCTTTTTTCACCTTTAAAGTTTCTGTTCTCATTCAGGCAAAGATGGACTTTATATTTCCCTCAGAAAACCTTATAAGAAAAGCCGTCCACCCAATTAATGTCCAATGTCTCTAGTTTGCACTTGTAAAGTTTCATGAGGCTGTGATTATCCTAGAGGTCACAGTAGGTCATTTTATACAGTGCGGGCAAGATTGCATACAACAGGTTTTTCAGAAAAATATTGCCCTTGTGGATGACATGGAGGTCACAGGCATGTATCAAGTAGGATACAAATGGCATTATAGTGTAAAAGTTTCCTCCTAATCTAAGTTGTGACCTCACATCTTATCCTGCATCTTATTGTTGAACAAGCCACCAAATTAGCAGTCACAGGAAAAAGTACACTGTTAACCTTTGCCAATGGCTTGTAAGTTAAAGCACGTTTGTGTACTTTTGTACTTTGTCCCTTGTTCCCCTGCCAGTGCTCAGCCTGCCAGCTGCTGTCAGTCCTACACAGTCTTTACCCCCCTCCCCCCCTCCAAACACACTCACACAGTCCAGAGAGGCAGTCTATGTAATTGGTCACACAAGTGACAACACCTCTTAGGGAGAACCAGCTGTGTTTACTTGTTCATCTTTAAGCTTTAAGTTAAGCACTGCAAATAGAGAGAAAGGGACAAAAACTTTCAACTGGGTTAGAAAACTTAGAAAACAGAGAGCAGCATTACATCTGACAGACATACACGCACACACATACATGCACACATTTCTGCACTATGATTTCATTTGTGTACTGTATTTCACCTTCAATTCATAGCACACACACCTTTATAGCTGTATGCATATACAGACACACTTCCACTTCTTAGACATCTAACATGTACGCGCGCACACACACACACACACACACACACACACTATTCTCAGTCTCTCAGCGCAACACACACAGTGTCTCTCCCTCTGTCTTTATTTTGCTCCCTATAGGGTTTTTCTGAGTTTTTTTCTTGTTTTACAGACACATGCACGCACACAAGCACACACACACACACACGCACGCATGCACGCACGCACGCACGCACGCACGCAGGCACACATATACACATACGTGCAGGCATATACATATACCATCGCCACCATCTGGTGTACATCCTTTCCTATGCATACTACAAGTGTTCCTCCAGACGAAACAGACAAGAGTGAGAGATATGAATGCTAATACTCAGATTAATACAACCGGCCTCCTGCCTGTCCCTCAATAAAAAAAACAAATCTATTAATCCTTACTGGGATAATGTTACATTGTCGCCAAACCCCAACTATCATTGTAATTCAGATAATTGAATAATGTCTATTTGATTTTTGTAAAAGAGATTATTTTAATAATCCAAGGGAAAAACAAATATCTTGTTCTGTATATTTTATAAGCCTATAAAGCAGAGACCCAGTACTTTTGGCCACAAAGATGTTAAGTGGTAAAAACAACAAGAAAAAATATGAAAGAAGCTTCAGGAGGAGCAACTGAGGAGGGATCTCTCCCACAGGATGGACAGATGTGAGATTGAGTTTTTCGTCTGCTTATTTTTCTTTCTTTTATGTTTGGTCCACACAAGAAATATATAATTTTTTTTTGTTTAGCTACAAGACAGCATTTAAAAAAAAACTGTTTCCAAGTTCGTGTTCTTCCTCTACTGTTTTCCTTTCTGAGCAGTTACAATTAGTCAGAATTGTTCTATTCAGTCAGTAGAACTGGTGGGTAAGATTTGTGTTTTAGTGTGTGCCCAGCTCCATCGCCCCTATGATAAATACTTTATTGACCTGTCTACTTTAGACAGTTTATTGTAGACATTGCAGTGTACAAAGTGTGTTTTTTTAAAATCTCTGTCTGTATTTTTCTCCAGGCCCACACTGCAGTTCCTTTGGAGCCTGCATACCTTGCTGATGGTGAGTACTCCCCAGACTATGTTTCAAGGCAACTACAAATACAGATATTTTCCATCTCTAAAACACTTAATATGGCAGTAAAACTTAAAGTGAGCATAACCACAATGTGATCTTGGTCTTACTGAACCACAAAAACACACAGCCCAATTCCAGTCTTAAGAACCTTTGGAAGGGGTTAACATTACGGGAAGAGGTGTGCTCCTCACTAAATTATCTAACTGTCCCACACACCATTTTAAAAGGATAGTTTGGATATTCTGAAGTGGGTTTTTCTGAGGAGCTTATCCATAGTCTGTATATCATAAAAAGTCGATGTCTGTTGGAAAGTCCCCGGTTTGGAGAAGCAGGCTGAAGATAAGCAATGGACTCCTGTGGAGGGGTCAGCAACAAAATGTATTGTAGTCACACCAAAACAAATACCCAACAAAACAAAACAAAAAAGTGAACACTACAGTGTTTTCAGAGGGTGACTTCAGATTCACCAGAATCACACGATAACACAAATTAACACAAATGGACTCACTGTGAGGCTGTTCCTCAAATGTTCCCGCCTCCTAGGTAAAAGTAAATTATACATATATTCACACGTGTCAACACACTGTATACTGTAAATTAATTCATTATCAGCTGATTATCATATTTAAAATCTAGTGGCTTAATAAATAAATAAATTTTAAAATGCATGTGCGTCAAGGCTTTTGTATGCCCTCAGGCTTTGCATTGTGTATTTTCCTGGCATCAAAATCAAGTAAATATCTTGGCCACATGTCAATATCCACGGACCACTGGTTCTACGGTAAGTCAAAAGGATCATTGTCGAGTCCAGCTGCCCTAATTTGAGCAGATAAGGGTTTGTTTTACTCCCGGTTTCGTTGTTTCCACTGCTAAACTCCGCCAGGTTGATGGATGTTTTGCCACACAGTCCGACTGAGGGGGGCGTGGTCCGGGGGGGAAGTAATGTCAGTGCATACCCTCTATAGAGAAGGACCTTGGTGACGGCCCAATAGCATGATCTCTGTGTAAAAAGGGCTATTGTCTAACAACTTGCAGTTGTTTACAGTGTGAAGTAAGACGAATATGTGTAATGGAAACAGCGCATTGATTAATACATTAAAATAGATTTGAAGACTGTGAACAACAGAGACAGCTAATCAGTGCTGTGTCCTCCATTCATTTATACTCTAAACCACACACTATCTTTGGTTCTTCTTCCTTAGTATTTTCCATCAAACACAAGTCCCCTGCCGCGCCCTCCCTCTTCACACCTTTCGAAACTTCAGAAAAGGTGGAGAGAGCTTCAAACACACCACACAGGCTCATTAGACAGAAGTCTCATGGGAAACGGATCTGTCAACACAGTAGCAAATGCTCAAGACACAACAAACAACACTTTGTTAAAATAACGCTGGACATCAACATGCACAACATTCAGTCAGCCGGCATGCACACACACGCGCGCACACACACACACACACACACACACACACACACAGAGAGAGAGAGATAATATTAGTATTCCTGTCATATAACTCCTCAACAGCAGGGCCACGGCTGTGCTCGCACACACACACACACACACACACACGTCATGAAGCAATCATGCAGGTAGGTTCCCTGCTTTTGACAGAATAGACAAGGGCCATGAAGCTACTGCACCATCAGTGTGTGTGTGTGTGTGTCTACATACATACGTATACTTTGATTTCACACTAACATTGACAGTGATGTCACCAGTGTCAAACTTCAACTCCAGCCCGTGATGTATGTAACTCCCAGCAGGGGACTCTACTGGGAGGTACATGTCCAAAACTCGTTGAAAAGTTACCCAAATCTTATTTGCATAAATTATTATTACTTTTTTGGGTTTTTTTTTTTTAGATCTTTAGGTAAGCAGAGGACACTAAAATCCAGTCCAAAATGTTGTGTGTGTGTTGAAACTGAACGGTCTCCAGCAGAGAGACAACAGCAACGCTGGCAGCATAACACTCGACTCATTAATGAGGAGCCACTGTGACAGAGAGAAGCAGTACGTGTCATTTGTCCTTCACTTCACAGCTCACTCTCTCTGTCTCAGTTTTCTCCTGCGATGATGATGATGATACACCATCTGATCAGAGCTGACAGATCTTAGATCCACTCGTGAATTCAACATTTTACACGGTATCGAGGTATTGTATAAAAGAGTATTTAGAAATCCTGAAGGTAAGATTCGCAATACAATTAAAAATACAGACACTCTTACAGAAACGAGGACGTTTAATTGGACTGCTGTCCTTGTCCCAGTATGCAATCACCGGGGGAGATTTGATTTATTGATGGGAAGTATGTCCGACTTCACCGAGGCAGGTGGAGATGTGCCCCTTTCAGCTAGTTGCAATAAATCTGCATTATTTATGTAATATTTACCAAATCACAGTCACAACTTTACAATAACTTTGGGGTGTGCATATAACCAAGAGTAAACTTTGCCTTCATTGATTAGTTTTAAGCCACACAAAATATTAGTATAAGCGTAACCTCAGCTACATGTTCACTGTAAATTTTGCTTTGACCAAATCTGATCTTGTAAACTCTTAAAAGACAGACACGGTATGCAGATTTAATACTGTTACTACAGAAATGAGAAACTGCAAAGTAGAATTTGTAGCATATTTAAACATCAAGGTGGCATCAGCATTAGTATTGCCATAAATTTGCAGAGATGTCTCAATCTGATCCTAAGGGTGGACATCTGGACCAATCTCAGAAAATGACTTTTATGGTGCACATCAGGTATAAATTGTCTAGTGTGTTTGTGTTTTTTAGCCTTTTTAGGCTTTTGCAGAGCTCCAGGCAGTGACTATTTAGTCACATTTTGTAACCTCAGAGCGCCAGTGCAACTTGGAAATATTTGCAGTCTATGAACTGGAAAGCTGTTAGTTTGTTTCCAGCTAGCAGTGGGTGAATCTTCATACCATCTTTACAGTTACACTTCTGTCGAAATGAGTTGGGTCCTTCAAAATAAAAGCACCATGGGTTCTGCTTTGATTTATTTGATTCTTACAATAATAATTTTACTATTACTACTAGTATTAGAGTACTTTATTTAACATAACATTATTTTATTCAACTTAATTTTAACTGTAGTTCATGTAACTTTATTTTATGGCAGTACTTACTTTATTTGTAACTGTGGCTCATATAATAATTTTGTATTTTAGTAGTTTTCAGTAGTTTAGAGGAGATTTCACAATATTGAGATATATATTGTGTATTGTGATATAGCCCTGAAACATCATATTATTATTTTAAAGCCATATTGCCCAGCCCTAGCATGGACAAAAAAGTGGAAAAGAAAAAAGGGGAAGTTTCTAAAATAAATTTAAACAAAGGAGAAAAAGAGCAAATAATCAAAGGCAAAAAGCAGAGGACAGCTCTCCTCCTCTCTCTCGTCAGTTTTTCTCCCCCCTCACTAAATTGTTCGTCTCTCATGAGCTCTGTGTGCATACTTTGTGCAAATCCCTCCATCTCACCATCTTTAATTAATGCTCAGTCTTCAGTGTGTGTGTGTGTGTGTGTGTGTGTGTGTGTGTGCGATTGAGAGAAGGGTTTTGGTCCTATTTAAAGCTGAGATCTCCACGTGTCATTTTCTTCCAGACGCTTTATCCACCACAGCACGCATGAGAAGGCACGCACACACACACATGCACACACACACACACACACACACACACACACACACACACACATCAAACTGTCAGTAGTTGGAAAGGAGGCCGATTGAAGGTGTGTTTCACAGTATATTATGTCGGAGCTGAATGAATTCATTCATTCAGTAATTGTAATATTCATCCTCATGCCTATTAACATGTTTCACTTAAAAGGGACAGTTCACACTAAAATCGAAAATGCAAATTTTTCCTTTTATCTGATATTTTTCAGTCTAGCTACTTTTGGTGTGACTTGAAGTGTTGGAGATATTGGCCATAAAGATGTCTGCCTTTTCTCAATAAATTGAACTAAATGGCTTGTGCTGCTTAAAGCTGCTTCTAAAGAGAAGTAGCCACTGTAAAGTTGTCACAGACCTCTGTCTTCTGGTTTCGTGTTTACCAGCCTGTCTGTGATGTCAAACAGACACAACAAAACAACCCCCACACTCACATACTAACCTGCTGCAGCGCCGTGTTCACAGCTCTGCTTTTTGGGCAGTGGAAAATAAGTCTATAACCTATTTTTAGCAGGTTTATCCATGTTTGAAAAACCTGCGTGCATGCACTAATTTTGGTGGAAAATGGGTATACTGAATACACTGTATCTCATTTGTTAAAAACAAAAATGTACAAAACGATGTGTGGTTTCACATTGAGATAGTTGTAGCTACTATCATTCCTCACTCACAGCTCATTAATTTTTGATAAAACAAAGAAAATATGCATATCATCAGCATGATTTGGGGGATGTTTATATGTATATATTTGGCTGATCAGTCTTGTATGTCTCTCAGAGTTAGATGGTACTTATCCTCCCTACGGCTACGCTGATCTGCCTCTGGACACCCTGCCGCTAGACCCTGACCTCCATGAGCCCTACATCCCCGACATGACCTATGACCCAAGACAGGCCTACCCTGAACCACTCTAACAGGTAACCACACACACACACACACACACACACACGCACAACCACAAGTTTGCAGTTTAGAAGTATAATTGTCTTATTTGTTTGTAAAACCTGGCCTCAAATGTTGCAATTTTAGAAATGTTTCCTGCCAAAACAACTTCCTTTGGTTCAGTATCTTCTCTGATCACTCTCACCAAATAATTACATTGCAACAACAACCATAGTAATAATCATAATAAATATTAATGCTTTTTACAGCTTTTTCCAAAATCAGGGTTGACAAAGGCAATAAAACAATTCAAAAGAAAGCAGTATTTCTTTTCTAATTTAAAAAAGTCTATCACACTGTAATTAACACTTTCTCTCAGCATTAGTAGAATATAGTTCTTAAGTACAGGCTCATACAGCAGGTGTCATTGACGTGGTGAACACAAATGAGAAACCAATGAGTGAGGTTTAACAACCGCCCATAGTTTTATCTAAATAAAAGATTAAATGGGAGGGCTAAATATTGCAGATATGTTGCCGTTGCCATCTTGCACTGGTGACATCACTGAGAGCTGGAGTCTGCGCAGTAGCAATATCCGCAGTGGGGGAGCTCCAAAACATCCATCCAACCAATCACGAGTAGCTCCACTGAATGCAAGTGCATGGATTGGCTAACCCAGCTGTCAATCATGGTGGAAAATCCCCTATATGTAGAACTGAATAGCCTAACTCATTAAAACTGAACTTATCATAAAAATGATAGCTTAAACAAACATCAAAGTGATGAGAACTGCCCTCAGTGACAGAAACCATCTTTGAGAAAAATGTATTTGGTGTGTAATTTGAGTTTTTAGTTTGGCCTATGTCCCCTTCACTAACATGGAGGGGTGGGCTTTATGACCTATACTGCAGACAGACACCAGGGGGTGATCCAGATTGAAAAGTTCCATTTTGGGAGAGTTGTCATGTTTTCCCATCTTTTATACAGTCAGTAAGGTCATCTGTTTCATTTAAATATTTGCATCTGATGTATGCTCATACTGTTCATGGTATGTTTATTGGTATGTCTCTGGATTGATCGTTTCTTCACGTTTATATCATAAAAACATGCACAGTCTGCAGTCATCCATTGGCCAGACAGTTGTTCTAAACATCGATGGACCTCTAAAGAGCCAACAAAAAAGTTCTTGAACATGGATAAAGAGTAAGACACATTTATGAAGGAGCTTACTCCAACAGTTAAATGTAGAAGTTGACCTATAGTCTTTTCTAATAACAATAGACCATTTTTTACCTCCCTTTGAACGCTGTAATTTTCACAGTTGGAATTTCAGCCTCAACAAAGATTTGCCAAAATGGTTTCAAGTGTATTAACCTTAAAACACCAACTTGTTTCAGTGCATATGCAGTAAATGGAGATCTTATAACACAAAGATGTAAGCAAGCCCAGTGATGGCTATGTGATGGGAAAGTTAAGAGGAAAACTTTCTGACACGTCTGACCTTTTTGTGATCACGCATTTTAAACATTATATCCAATGATACAGCACAGCTGTTGTAATTAACCTCTATTTATGCTGATTTTGTGAGACACTGTTGCGACCATGAAATAATGATTTGGTCAACCGGCTGTCTCTCACTCCTTACCAGATGCTGGCTGTGATGCAGTATTGTTGTTTACCAACTGAACACAGGAAAAGAGATTTAACTGGGAGTTTATTTTAGTAAATGGGCTGAAAAAAGTGCCACATAGGATTGTCCATGGGTTCCATAGTGGCCCAATGCCAGTTGCCCACGAGTGGTTTTACCCAAATGTGTTAAGGCAGTTCAAAATTGGGACCCAAAAGCAGACACCAGAAGACTGAACTGTTTAGCCGGTTTATTTTAGGAAAAAAAAGGAAAGTTGGTTGAAGGCTTGGCTGGAGTGGACAGGCTGAGGAGGTTGGATTCGGTGGAGCAGGGCAGGCGGTGGAGTGGAAGGTGGAGAAACCAAATTGGCTGCTGAAGACAGAGGTGAGGCAGGTCAAGTCTTGTAAAGTGGTGGAGCTGGCATGGAGGATCTGAGGCACAGAGGAAAAACAGGTAAACTGGTTGTCCAGGAACAAAACCACAAATGAGCCAAATAATCATAGGTAAGGAGGCCTAGATGCGTCTGTACACACAGAGACTGAACGATCTGGCGGAGTCTGGAGGTCTGAACCAGGGTTATATACACTGCAGGGCTTGATTGGAGATTAGGTGCAGGTGAGGAGAACCAGCAGCTGCAGGAGATCAGATGGGCAGGCAGGAGGAGGGAACCCAGAGTCCACGCCCAGCAACACAGAGGCAGGAGGAGAGCCAGAAGTCCCACGCCCAGCAACACAGACAGACTGAGACAAACATGACACAATAGGGAGGGGAAGAAACAACAGGAAAACACAAGGAAAGGGAGAGGCTAAGCCTAACCCCTAACAGTACCCCCCCTCTAACGGGAGCCCCCTGGCGACCCACCAGGCTTGTAGGGATGGGACCGATGAAACTCCCGCACCATCCGGGGGTCCAGAATGAAGGAACGAGGAACCCAGGACCGCTCCTCCGGTCCATATCCCTCCCAGTCAACCAGATAGTGGAGCCCCCTGCCACGCCGACGGACATCCAGAAGGCGGCGGACAGTGAAAGCCGGATGGTCATCAACAAGCCGGGGGGGTGGAGGGGGCGCGGCTGGAGGGCACAGAGGACTGACAACCACAGGTTTAAGCTGGGAGACATGGAAAGTCGGGTGGACTCGCATCGAACTGGGGAGCCGTAACCTGACAACGGTAGGGTTGATAACCTTCTCAATAGAGAATGGGCCCAGATAACGAGGTGACAACTTCTTTGAATCTGCCTTAATAGGAATATGCTTCGAGGACAACCAAACAGTCTGACCTGGTTCATATCGTGGAGCTGATGTTCGGTGCTGGTCTGCCAAGTGCTTGTTGTGGCTGGAGGTTCGGAGGAGTGCTGCACGGGTGTCCTTCCAGACCTTACGGCACCGGCGAAGATGATGCTGCACAGAAGGAACAGCCAACTCGCTCTCCTGGGAAGGGAACAGAGGTGGTTGATAACCAAGAGAAGCTTCAAAAGGTGACATACCTGTGGCTGCACTGGTCAGGGAGTTGTGCGCATACTCAATCCAGGCTAAGTGGGTGCTCCAAGCTGGCAGGGTTTGAAGCAGCAACACAGCGTAGTGCTGACTCCAGATCTTGATTAGCTCTCTCAGTCTGGCCATTTGTTTGAGGATGAAATCCAGAGGAGAGGCTAACTGATGCACCAAGGGCTTGACAGAAGGCTTTCCAAACTTGAGAGATAAACTGAGGGCCTCGATCAGATACAATATCTACTGGGATACCATGGAGACGAAACACCTGATTAATCATAAGGTCGGCAGTTTCTTTGGCTGAAGGAAGTTTAGGCAAAGCAACAAAATGAACTGCCTTGGAAAAACGGTCAACTATGGTCAGTATAGTAGTGTTACCATTGGAAGGGGGTAGGCCGGTGACGAAATCCAAAGCGATGTGTGACCAAGGGCGACTGGGAACAGGTAGAGGACGGAGCAGGCCAGCAGGGGGGCGGTGCGAAGACTTTCCTCGGGCACAAACTGTGCAGGCAGTGACGAAGGCACGGGTGTCTGAGTCCATGGTGGGCCACCAGAAATATCTCTTGAGCAGCGTGAGAGTACGATTAATCCCTGGATGGCAGGAGAACCGTGAAGCATGCACCCACTGCAGGACCTGTGAACGAGACAGAATCTGGGACAAACAGACAGTTAGGGGGACCAGTTCCTGATCTGGCTCATCCTTCTGAGCTTCTCTCACAGCTGACTCAATCTCCCAAGTTATAGCAGCTACAACACATTCAGCTGGGAGAATTGTGTCTGGACAGCAGGTTGCGTCTTCCTCCATGTGTTGACGTGAGAGGGAATCTGGCTTCAAATTGCGGGAGCCAGGGCGGTAAGTAAGAATGAAATTGAACCTGCTGAAAAACAGTGCCCAGCTTAGAGCTTGGCGAGAGTTCAGTCGCCATGGATTGAAGGTAAGCAAGGTTTTTATGGTCGGTCCACACCACAAATGGTTGTTCAGCCCCCTCCAGCCAGTGTCTCCATTCTTCAAGGGCAAGTTTAACAGCCAGAAGTTCTCGGTTACCAACATCATAATTGCGCTCAGCTGGAGACAGACGTCGAGAAAAGTAGGCACAGGGATGGAGCTTCTGATCTGGTTCAAGGCGCTGAGACAAGACTGCCCCTACTCCTGTGTCGGATGCATCCACCTCTACAACGAACTGCCGGGATGGGTCTGGCTGCATCAGGACAGGCGCTGAGGTGAAGAGATTCTTCAACTCCTTGAAGGCAACCCCCTGCCTCAGAGTCCAGGAGAATGGAACTGAAGAGGAGGTTAGGCTAGTAAGTGGTGCAGCAACACGGCTGAAATCCCTAATGAACCTCCTGTAGAAATTTCATGGGCCAAGGAATCTCTGAAGCTGTTTTCTGGTGGTGGGTTGTGGCCATTCAGCAACTGCTCTGATCTTTTCTGGATCCGTCTTCACCTGCCCGCTCTCAATAATGTACCCAAGGAAACTCACAGAGCTGGAGTGGAATACACATTTCTCTGCTTTGACAAACAGTTTATTCTCCATAAGTCGCTGCAGAACCTGACGGACATGGAAGATATGTTCTGACTGGGTCTTGGAAACCAGAATGTCATCAAGATAGACAAATACAAAGCGATTTAGAGAATCTCTCAACACATCATTCACCAAAGCCTGGAAGACGGCAGGTGCGATTTGTCAGGCCAAATGGCATCACCAAGTACTCAAATGGCCCAGTGGAGTATTGAAGGCCGTCTTCCATTCATCTCCTTCTCTTATGCTAACCAGGTGATATGTTCCGTAGATCCAGCTTCAGAATATGGTGGCACCTTGGAGAGGTTCAAAGCAGACGTGAGTAATGGCAGGGGATACTTTGTTCTTCACTGCAGATATTGTTCAAACCTCGGAAGTCAATGCAGGGGCATAAGGTCTTATCCTTCTTATCCACAAAGAAGAAACCAGCACCGAGAGGGGAGGAGGAAGGCTGATTATGCAGCTGCCAGAGATTCCTTGATATACTTCTCCATGGCCTCTCTTTCGGGTTGAGACAGGTTATACAAGCGGCTAGATGGCAAAGGAGCACCAGGGAGGAGATCAATGGCACAGTCGTAAGGTCTGTGGGGAGGCAGAGAAAGAGCACGATTTTTACTGAAAACCTCACCAAGGTCATGGTAATCAGCAGGTACGGAAGACAAATCTGGAGGCTCAGGACCGGGTAATACCACAGCACCCTCTGTGGGAGGCAAAGCAGACTGCAAACATGATGAATGGCAAAATGAACTCCAACTCACAATCCTCCCGGCAGACCAATCAATGTGGGGGTTATGACATTTTAACCATGGGTGTCCCAGCAGCAATGGTGTTTTGGGAGCAGAAATAATGTTAAACCTGATTGTTTCTCTGTGATTTCCTGAGAGTACCAAGGTGATGGGTTCAGTTTGTTGGGTGACATGAGCCAGCAATCTTCCATCCAGGGCATTGGCAGTGAGGGGTCTTTCCAGAGGTTCCAGGGCTATTCCAGACTGAATGGCTACTCATAATCCAGAAAGTTCTCTTCCGCACCAGAATCTACCAAGGCGAAAAGAGGCAAGTTTAGTTGGTTACAACAGATTGTGGCTTGTATCTGTAATCGTGGCTTGGATGGGGAGGAAGATCTTGTCTGGCCCACCAGTACCCCCACTTCTACTGATGAGCCCTGTCTTTTGGCCGAATAGGGCAGGTTGCCAGAAAATGTCCCATTTGGCCACAATAAATGCACTCACCAGCCCTGATTCTCCGAAGACGCTCCTCAGGCGTTATATGGGCACGCCCCAACTGCATAGGTTCCTCCTCGGGAGGTGAAACAGTGGCACTAACAGAGGAACTCACAGAAGGCTGGATTCTTGTAGATGTTGAGGGCAGAGGACGAGAAGCAGATGGCTGCTGAGAACGTCTGAATCTTTCTGCACGACGTTCACGTAGACGGTTGTCGATCCTAATGGCAAGCGAAACCAAAGAACACAAGTCAGCAGGTTCGTCACGGGTTGCCAATTCATCCTTCATTTGCTCACTTAAACCTTTAACAAATACTCCTCGCAGAGCTTCCTCATTCCACTTGGCATCAGCAGAATAGGTCCAAAAATCAACAGAATAATCAGCCACACTCCTGTTACCCTGCCGAAGATTCAACAGGCAGTTAGATGAATTGCCTTGATAGTCAGGATGATCAAACACAGCTTTTCATTTTATGAACAAAATCCTCATAAGACCAGGTTCCCACAGATTGACTTGAATAAATTGCCTCCGCCCAAGCCAAAGCTCTTCCTCGTAATAATCCCAGTGAATATTGTACCTTAGATTGGTCCGAAGTAAATGCTTGAGGCCGTTGCTGGAAAACCATGGCACATTGCAGGAGAAATCCTCGGCACTTGTCCATTTGTCCGGAGAAGGGCTCTGGGTCAGTGGCATAGGAATCCCGAGGTGGAGGTGGCGTAGCAGCAGCAGCAGGTGGAACGGACTGAGGAGGTTGAGCTGGGAACGCTGAAGGAGTGAGCAGGGACGTGAGTAGAGACACTTGGTGTGTAAGTTCAGATATTTGATTTACCATGCTTTGGCTGCTTTCGGAGAGTGCTCGGAGATGTTGCTGATGTTGTCCTAATAACTGACCATGACTGGAGACGGCTTTCTGTAAATTTACAGTTTCAGGGTCTGTGTCTGCTGGGTCCATGTTGGCCAGATCGTTCTGTTAAGGCAGTTCAAAATTGGGACCCAAAAGCAGACACCAGAAGACTGAACTGTTTAGCCGGTTTATTTTAGGAAAAAAAAGGAAAGTTGGTTGAAGGCTTGGCTGGAGTGGACAGGCTGAGGACGTTGATCTGTGGAGCAGGGCAGGCGGTGGAGTGGAAGGTGGAGAAACCAAATTGGCTGCTGAAGACAGAGGTGAGGCAGGTCAAGTCTTGTAAAGTGGTGGAGCTGGCATGGAGGATCTGAGGCACAGAGGAAAAACAGGTAAACTGGTTGTCCAGGAACAAAACCACAAATGAGCCAAATAATCATAGGTAAGGAGGCCTAGACGTCTGTACCGCTACAGAGACTGAACGATCTGGCGGAGTCTGGAGGTCTGAACCAGGGTTATATACACTGCAGGGCTTGATTGGAGATTAGGTGCAGGTGAGGAGAACCAGCAGCTGCAGGAGATCAGATGGGCAGGCAGGAGGAGGGAACCCAGAGTCCACGCCCAGCAACACAGAGGCAGGAGGAGAGAGCCAGAAGTCCACGCCCAGCAACACAGACAGACTGAGACAAACATGACACAATAGGGAGGGGAAGAAACAACAGGAAAACACAAGGAAAGGGAGAGGCTAAGCCTAACCCCTAACAAAATGGGCCCCACATAAGATGCCCATTTTAGGCCCATATCCTCTTGTTACCCGGGAAGACCTAGCATAGCCCATGTAGGGCCCACATGGGTAACAAATGTTGGCTGGGATGTTTTTCAGGGTTTTCAAGTTTCACAAGTTTTTTCTACATTAAAACAGTATTTCAAGTTTTAAGTTAATTTTAACAAAGTCGGGATTTCCAAACCTTTTAAAAACAGACCTTTGAGGTTTTTGTTTGCCCTGCAGGCAGCTACATATTTGCATAAATCTAAAATTAAAACCATACTAGATTGAACATTTCATTCTTTTTGCTGTAGAAAGTTAAGGTTTCCTTTTTCCATTTCCCTACGTTGTATGCAAGTAATAATGTCATGACGCCGCAGTGCCTGTAGTGCAAACACACATGGTGGCACAAGAGGAATGAATGATGAATCTATCACAAAAACTTTGCACTCATGTTAAAAAAATATTTTCTATATGTTTCTACATTTACAAATATTATTGATCAAATTTTTAATTTATTTTTTTTTATTTTAGACTTTTTTTGATTTTTGTATATTTTTTAGTGAATATTTACACTTTTATCATATATTATGGCTAATTGACTTATACATCCTTTTAGCCTATGCTTTACCAGTTTTAGTAATATAAAGGTTTTGAAGATACAACAATAAACACAAATACCAATGTAGGCACTGGTGAATCATTTCTATCGCAGAGTTCAGATGGTTAAACGTCTTCTAAGTGAGAACAATAGTCTCTGTCTTTTAGGTAGAGAATAAGAAAAAATACGATTTTGCAGGTTAGATTTCATCAGGAGAATTCTTTGGTTAGTAGAAGATACCTCTTGTTAGAGTCAGGGTAGCAGAGGTTTTAGTAGTTCGGGTTATATTTCATAGCACTCTGGTTAAGACAGCATAAAAACACACTTCCCAAAATGTCAGTGTTCATTTACATAAAGAATGTGCTCTCATACATGACAGCAACGTGCTGACATAATATCCAGACAAAGTAAGTAATATTTGCCAAAGTAAGTAAGAGTGGCACCTTCACAGATCTGTCAGTGGGGTTCCAGCCAGCTGGCGTCTCCGTGCTGGAGTAAGTAATTCAGTATCTGTTGGCTCGCATCAGGAAAGCCTCTTCAGCTGTGGTTGACTAGTGAAGTGTTCCAGGCATTTAACCTTTGTATGACTCTCATGTAACACTAACAACTCTCACAATAACAGGCATGTGGCCTGATGACCCACATATGACCACAGCCACCCTCAGTGTGTGCGCAATTTCCACGTTGTCATTATGAAAGCATCTCTGTTTCGCAGAATATGGCTTTTACACCAACATAATAAAAAGAAGGGGCGAATGGACGCACCCTTGAGGTTAGCCTATAAAAATTAATATGGAGTCAGAAAAATGGCCATTTACAAAGAGCCTCTGCTCTCTGACAGGTAAGAAGTCTAAGATCTATAAAACAAGTTGGTGGGGCAAGTTAAAATCACACAGCAGCCTGTCTATTAAGAGATGTGGTTGCATTATACTGAATGCTGTAGAAAGTTCACAAACAGAAGCCTAGCATGGGCTTGTGGTTTTTCTAAATGTTTGTATAAGCTAGTCAGTATATAAATACGTGGGATGTATGAGAGATTTCCGGAAGGCAATAGTTTACGATTTCACAAAGGAATTGAGGATTCAAAACTTCTGGATGATCTGCTCAACTTTTGAAGAGTCATGTGATGCAATAATACCCCTTGCAGCTCCTGCTGCATCATGAGGGAGCCAGTTCTTACTGACATACATAAGGGAAGAAAAACAGTTATGTCATGGAACAAAACATTAAACATGTCTTAACTGATATAAACAAATGTTTTACATCAAAATTCATCTTTATATCAAAATACTTTGTAGTAAAATCCATTATCATTCTACATAACCACCCTCAGTGGTGAATGATAAAAATGCAAAATGAGCTGGCTTTATTAAGCAATAATGTGTGGGGCCAGATATTGTATATTTTGAACAACAAGCTGAGGGCCGTTTAAAATTGGTCTGAGGGCTGTACTTTGGACATGCCTGTTCTACATCATTGCTGCGGATGAGTTTACAGTGGCGTTAAAAGCCTGTTACATGAATACAGAATCTTAAGGGGTACAGTCTGCGTCAGAATCAGATGCCGAGGGCCATTGACCAAGCTGCCATATTTGACGCCTTGGGAATTAGAAGGGGTTGTTATTGGTGAGTGTTAGAGGTGTTGGTAGATGTAGTTAGCTGTTTCCACTTTCTTTCAGTCTTAGAGCTAAGCAAGGCTCACCACATCTAGATACCAGCTCAGCACTGGATATACAGACATAAGATTCATATTGTTCTTTTCACCCTGCTCTGTAAAGTATGTTTGTGCTTTCAAGAACAGTGTATAAGATTTGAGGGGATTTAGTGACATCTAGCGGTGAGGATTGCAGATTGTAACCAGGTGAAACTTCTCCTAGTTAGAATTTATTCAGTGTTCACTGCTCAGGGATCTCCCTCTCCAAAGGAGAATCAAGTATTTTCACATTTTAAAAAAAGCACTGTTTTTCCCATGCAGCTTATTATTGATATCTGTTAACTACGGTGGCTCATGAAAATGCAAATGTCCCTGTCTAGAGCTAGTGTTTGGTTTGTCCCTTCTGGGCTACTGTAGAAACATGGCAGTGCAACATGTTGATCTTTGTAGATGAGGATCTTTGTAGCTATAAACAAGTCTTTTTTAAAGTAACAGAAACAGAACAGTCCCCATTTTCATGTAATTATCTACCAAATAAAATATAGCTATTTTGTTATATTCAATTTCTGCCAATAGGTCCCCCTAAATCCAACACATTGGAGCTTCAACTTATCCAGTCACATTGCAGATATTCACCTTCTACGTATCTTGTAGAAACCAGTTTAGCTGATGATCAAGTTTGAGAATATATGCTCTTTTTTCTGCATTGCAGGAGAATGAAAAAGAGATGCTGATAGCGAATGAACAAATCACGGCAAGAGAGACTGGCGGAAACGATGGAAGAAGAGGGAGACTGGAGTTTTTAATCACAAAGGGAATCATCCTTTTCCAACAAGTGGAGAAAAAAAATCCCATTTGGCAATCAAGAACTACCAAAAGAGGTTGCTTATTAAAAAAGAGATTTATTGTTTCTGTAAATGAAAAATGTAACTTTGTTATAATGTTTTACTGTGGGGGTGGAAGTGGGGGGGTGTCTGACGTTTTGAGGCATTGTTACACGGGTAACTTTTTGAAGCAATCAAAATTAGGTAAGAACGCATTATGTTAACAGTTTGGGATGTGCGAGGCAAGTAGGGGTGGCTTAACCAGCTGATGATCCTTAACAAATCTGTTATTATTTCATCTGGAAAGGATTTACAAGTTAAGAGAGTATTTTGATTCGCTGAAATGTTATGCCATCACTGTTAAAGTATGATGCTGGTGATGTAATGCCTGTTGTAATATTAGTTGTTATATACAGATATATTTTTCCCCACATGTGGATACCTCATGGGAAACACCCTTTATTAGTCAGGAAAAAGTTACATTGTATCAAAGTTAACTCTAACCCCCAGTTTAACCAAATGTTTTACTGACATCACAAAAATGCATTTACTATAAAAACTATTACCAACTCCGAGATCTCTGCCTGCAAAACATGCAGCGTCTAACAGGAGTAGACTTGTCCCGGATTGGAATCATTGCCAATCCCCATTGCTACCAAATGCTACCCGTGTATCCCAGCCTTTAGCTGCTGTCTTTTAGATGTCTCCTCTGTGTATTTGAACAGTGCACATGTCCCAGGGTGTCCATGTGTGGTTGTTGCATGGTAGTATTGTGTACTCATTGAAATATTCTTCACCTTTACACACTGAGAAACAAACGAACAAAGAAAAAAAAGACAGGTTTTTACAAGCCATTGTGGATTACAACGGCCATTTGGAAAGCCACAGTGAGGAACTGGACTACAAATCCCACCATGTCCCAGCCTCACTTTCACCAAGCGGATATTCTGTTCAAATGTCCATAGGACTGCAAATCCCGTTGGCATCTTTGGCATCAGACTACAAATCCCATAATTCTCCACTTACACCCAGTTGGAGTGACACTTTACAGTGGGAATGGACCAAAGCTCTCTGATTGGCTTGTACACACCTTTGTTGGGGCCATGGAGTACATCGCAGTGTAAATTTACAACAATATCTGCACTGATGCCAGATGACTTTTGTACAAGGGTTGGTGGATCAAAGCAATTGGTCGATAATTGTATGTCACTGTCAGGAGAGTGGTGCAAGCTCCAATAGCATTACAATACGTGCTGCTGATCACAACATTTATTAAAGATTCAGTCTCTGATTGGTGTGCAGCACCTTTTCTACCTAACCATCACTTCATAGTACCGTCTACATGGTCTGCATTTAAGTAGCTGCAGTTAGAATGTGGACATTGTGGGCAGTTGGGGCAAAGAATGCTCTGTGCACCAGAGGCTACAGTGCTTGTACAGTACACAGCTGCTGTTTTTGGTTGCAATACCAGATACAGCAGCCCTAGCCTGCAATGTTAAGAAAGCACAACTATAATGTCTTATCAATTGCTGAGGCAATCTATACCACAGCTATACTGTTCCTGAATCTCAACATCATTAAATTTTGTTATTTTAACCTGTTTTTGGCAGACATTTCTTTTGCTCTTATGGAGGACTGTCTAAATATGTGGAAAATTAAAAATGGCAAGATTAAAAGAAAGTTAAAAACATTTTAAAAATTAAGTAAAAAAAAAATATAGATTGTAACATATATATTTCCTCCCATATGTATTATCTTTGTCATAATTACACGAAAACATTTAAGGATTTTTTTTTTTTAATGTGGCATGGGAAACTCATGTTACAATGAAAAACCATCCAGTTATCAAAGACAAAATGCCAGATACTTTCACTTAACCCTTTGAAACCTGAGCAACTTGGCTTGATTTCTTTCAAAAACGTGGGAAGAAGGCAGCAATAAAAGAAGTAATAACCCAAAAATAGCAAGAACTAAGTAATTAGGAAAGAAAAATACCTGAAAAACAAAACATGAAAGAAAGTAAAAACAAAACAAAACAAAAAAGGAAATGACCTTGGAAAAGTGCTTAAAATCATAATAATTCTGTAACATAATTTTAGATATGTAAATTTGTTTATTATAAGTATAGCTTTGGACATTGTTCCCTAGCTTTAAAAAAAATGTTTCTACTAATTTCTTTCAATTCATGGAGCATTTCTTATCAAATTCTTAATTGCCTTTTTTCCCCATGTTTTTGAAAGAAATAACACCAATTTCCTCAGGCCGATTAGAAGATGAATGAATGGATGAGCCTTTAATCTTCCACAGTAAAGGGAAATGATTGATTATTGGTGTTGCTTTTCTTACCTTGAGCCAATTATACACTGTACGATTTTAGCCATTTTTTGACCCAATTTCTTTCGATGCACAACTCATTTTAGAATTGGACCAAATTCCATCTTAGTCCTACATGGTTTGCTCTGCAGTGTACGGGGGGGCAAGGACTGATCATCTGCTCCAGAGAGACTATTGGATGGTTGGATATATTTCTGACATGTCAGAAAGTTTGGATGGCTGATGCAGGCTTTCGCACAGTTAAAGCAGAGCCACAAGTCGATTCCCCAATGTCAGTGCCTTTTTTTCTCCACTGTGCCTGCGTAAAGTAGCAAACAGAGCATCTGAAAATGCCATAGCAACCGCACAAGGACAAATGGACAAGCCATACTGTACACATCTTCCATGCCATCTGCAGGTCCATTTGTGCCTGCACCTCTTTTCTTGGAGGTTTCGGCACACAGCATTACATAGATAATCAAGGCAGCACGCTTCTGTCTTGTTAGCATTGTTGCAAATAACTGTCTTTCAAACTAATCTTTATTGACAATTGTCAATAGCCCGGACAGTCCACGGAAGCTGATGGGCTGTTTTTACATGTACAATGTGAGCTCTCAGGCCAGACCAAGCAACATTTCTAAAATCGTACAGTGTATGTCCAGCTTTAGGCTGTTGGTTGTGTTGTTTATGAGATAATAAAAGGTTACTTCTGATGCTGGGACCCTGACAACATCAGGTTCTATAGGGCAGGAGACACGAACTGTCAGATGACAAGAAAGACTGAACCTGCTTTGTTTTAAACGTGTAGTATAGTCTGATTTTTCCAGCTTGTTGCCCCATGGGACTTAATTTTAGTGCTGGTGCAGAGTTGCCACATCCCAGCAACTTGTTTTAATAGAACTGATGGCTAAAGCTACGAAAATAAAACCCAAGTTGGAAAAAAGACAGAGTGCCACCATTCATCAAGAGTGAATAGAGAGAGTGTTGCAGAGAAGTGAGAACATTCTAGGACCTTTCACAGTACAGCAAGCCTAGGGCCAACACTGTGACTAGCCCTGTTAGCCTGGCACTTTCAGTCTGTTGATTAGTGAGAATGTTTGTTACAGCCAAGAGTAAACTAAACCTAGCCAAGGGTTCTCTCCAAAAACACTACGTTGAGATGGGAAGAGAATTAAAGGAATGGATTATTCGTTGCACAGTCACATCCCAATGAGGCATGTGCTGTGATGGTAAACCTGAACAGTACTATTCAAGACTGTAACATTAACTTGAGACTTACAAGTTGCAAGTATAGAATTACACTTTTCCACTGCAGTACTCACATTCGTTTACAAGTTGTCTTTCAGAGCAAAATATTTTGTTTGTTATTATGTTATTAAAAAGGCAACAGCAGAACCAATAGTCTGTTTGTAGGCATTCTGTGTGTGAAACCACTTCAAATTTGTTTGTGTTGCTCCACTGCATGCATGGAATCATTTATTTTCCTATGCCCTTCTTTCAACTCTTTTTTTCATCCGCACTGTTTGACTGTGTGTTGTATCCCAGTCTGCCAGACGTTGATAAATCCTCTGCTCCTCCTTTTGTTTTCTAACAGCTCCCTCTGAATGGACTCCTCTCCCTAACAGTAATGTGGGCCTGGACATTTTAATTTGGCCAACAAGTGTTCTCCATTGTTGTTGTTGTTGCCTTTTTTAAGCCTTGATCGTCGTACATTTCTGCAAACCACACACATTATATTTGTACTATATTGTTTAGTGGATACTTTAATACTTTATTCATTTATGTTTCAACAATACTGTCGTTAACATCTGATTAAGATCAGACAAAAAAAGCCTAATATACCTAATATAACAACATCTGGCATGGGAACACCCCATAAATCCCCAGGAGGAGCTGAAAAAATGTTGCTGGGGGAAGGGATGTCTGGATTACCTTCCTCAGCCTGTAGTCCCATGGCCCAATGCAACAATGGATTGCAAAAAGCACTCATGTTTAGTTGCTAAAAAGCTGTTGAGAACACAGCGCTAATTTAAAAATAATGCAAGAACCATTGAAATCAGCTCATATACTACATCGCTTTAGAAACACTGATATGATGTATATATGAAACGTACAAATGGAACATATCATATCATAAATGCACAATGCTAATATTTCCTTCTGGCATCTGTGCTGGCACCACTATGTAGAATTACCTTAGTTTTAGAACTAGTTTTAAATTTAGAGCAGCTTAAGAGATTGCATTTAAAAAGTAAAAACAGGCCAAATCACATGAACAAGCAAGTTTTAAAGTCCCAACATGCCAAACCGATTGTAGGCCGTTGATCAGTGTTTGACTGTAGGTGAGACCCTGAGTCGCTGTGATGTGTCCTGCGCCATTGATCTGCGTCCACTTTTTTCTGCCAGTTCCTTATGTTGAATTAGCGGTGGAGACAGCGTTAACCCATTGGTGAAGAAAATCACTGGCAGTTCAGCTCAGCACCTGAGAAGAGAAATGGAAGTGGGGGAAGCAAAGGGCTGAAGTCAAGAAGGTGTGAGCTTAAATTAAATTAGTTAAATTTTTCTTTACCTATTGAGCTCTTTAGCATAAACGTTTCCTGCTTTTTGGCCGTTGGTTGTAGTCTTTGTGGTATGTTCATGTACAACTTTTTTGACAAAACACAGGGGACATGAGGTGACACAGAAGTTGGCCTTCTCTGCTAGTTCTTTGATGTCAGTTTGGTGTGTCTGGGCCTTTTAAGTGACAAATATTTATAAAAGTCATGAATGCATGTGTTTTTACATGCACTGTTTTGTATTCACGCAGATTGATTTAAAAACACAAAGGAAAGACTTTCGTTTTTAGTAGGAATGTTTTCATGCAGAAGGTCACTGACCGAGGAGTTCAGAGTGGGAATGTGTTGACAGTACATGCTGAAAGTGATAATAGAAACGTCTTTGCACTTTTTTCACCAAGAAAGGAAATGTTGGTGTATCTGACACTCGGCGTATGTAATTCTCCAGAGTGATTTATTGAAAACTGCTGAACATATGAAGATGACATTTGCTGTAAATATTCGTGGTTCGTACCATAGCATTATTCCTGCTGACTAAATCCTTCAGTTCCAAAATTAGGTCTAAACTTTCTTTTAAGCTTTGGTTGATGGTGAGAAATTTTTCGTGAAATTTACTTTGGATATTAAGAGAAGCTGATAGACTCTGGAAATTTGCCATGGCCTGCAGCAACCAATAATTTAATAATTTCCTAAAGGGGAGGAGGGTAAATATATATATATATATATATATATATATGAACCCCAATATGAACAAATAAATGACTGAATAAATGAACTGACTGCCCACCCACATGAACAAGCCACCGACCACGTCTGGTGGCTGCTCTGGATGGGTGGATGGTCTGCGTAACAAACATTAAGAATTTAAAGAGAAATGGAATTGAGTTAGAGAGGTGGGGTAGGGGTGGGAAAGGAGGGGAGGAGAGGAGGAGAGGTACGAGGAAGAATGGAGGTTCTCTTTGGTTAAATTTCTTTCCTTTTTATGTATATGTGTATATATGTATATGCATATATAATTATTTTTTAAATTGTATTATTCCCCTTTTTTATATATATATTTATAATATATATTTAGTTTAATCTCTTTATCTTTGATATATATTCCCTGTCAGCCATCCCAGTTACTTCCAACACGCACGCACACACACACACACACACACACACACACACACACACACACACACAGACACGCATACAGACACACACATACCCCAAAATTGCCTTTCAACACCCTCAACACACAACACAATGTACCAATTTCTTTTTACTTGTTCGATTAATTGGTCTTGTTTTTTCCTTCCGTGTCCAATTTTGCGCTATTCTTTTTGTCTCAGACACATTGTCGTCCCTATCATGTCTCACCTGTCTTGTGTAGCAATAAAAAAAAATGTATAAAAATAATAATTTCTTAAACATGTAATTTTGTCTAAAAATATAGTAATGAAATTTGCACTTAATTTAGATGAACATGTAATAAAAACCCAATAATGTAATAATCAGACTAATAATGTAATAAAATTTCCTAAATGATAGTGGCTTTTTTAACTGTTAAACCTTGTTAATGCAAACTTTGCCTGAAATCATCAGAGATGTAAAAATGACCCAGAAACTTCAACTTTTTTGGTCAGGCCCCACTTTAATACTTGAAAATCTATAATTTATATCCCATTGATAGCAATTTTAGTTTATTACATCTTTGCCTGATAACAACACACTACCTGCCATCTGTTTCAAATTTTAAATTTTACTTAACCTTGACTTTACCTTTCCGAAAGCTTATATCATTGTCAAATGTTAGTGTCATGTTAGCCTACCAAAAACACTACCATTAATATAATGCATGCCTGTACACTTTAACCGTCTGAGGAAAAAAATTAAAATAAAAGCAATATGATTTTTTATTTTTCATTACATGTTATTACGTCATCAGTTTTGGAAAAAAAAGAGCTGAAAGGGATTACTTTATCATCGGTGAAAGTGTTATTATAATATCAGTAAGGAAATTTTTATTACATAATTTGAGTTACTACATTACTGTATTTTATTACTTTTATCATCAGGTTAAGTGCTAGTTTTGTTACATTTTAATTTTTAGTGCCATGTTAGCAGACTGAAAACATTAACATCACGAGTATATGCCTGCGGGGCGGCACGGTGGCGTCATGGTTAGCACTGTTGCCTCACAGCAAGAGGGTCCCTGGTTCAAAACCCAATTGGAACAGGGTTTGGTCCATGGGCAAAGGCAGATGCAGAGTCTGCATGTTCTCCCCATGTCTGCATGGGTTCCCTCCAGGGTCTCCAGCTTCCTCCCACAGTCCAAAGACATGCAGTTGATTGGTGACTCTAAATTGCCCTTAGGTGTGACTGTGAGCGTGTATGGTTGTCTGTCTGTATGTGTCAGCCCCCCCGCAACCCCCACAAGGACAAGCAGTTACAGAAAATGACTGACTGACTGAGTATATGCCTGCACACTTTACATATCTAAGAAAAAAAAAATCATCATATTTGATTACATAATCACTTTTGAAAAAACAAAACAAACAAAAAAAACATTTAAGGTATTATTTCATTACTGGTAAAAAATGTTATTAAAATATCAGTCAGGAATTTTTTCTTATATAATATGTCAGGTTACTAATTTTTTTTGTAACATTTTTGATCAGGTTATGTGCAAGTTTTAATATATTTTCAGGTGCTCTTACATTACATTACATAACTGCATCCATGCTCCCTACAAGACTGACTTTTCATTTTGGACACTCTCTGGAAGGTTCCATGCTTGATTATTTCACACTCAGATTAAATTAAAGGGAATGTCTGTCTTCATCTGTAGAGAAAATATATAAATATCCTCTGTGTTCCTGGCCATCTGTGTGTATTTGAAGTGAGTCAATGAGACACAAACGATGTCTTGTGTGATGTAGTACCGCCTCCACAAGATGGAGCACAGCAACCAGCTAAACACAAGCCTCTGCACAGATACACTGAATACAAGTGCTGCTTTGAAAATCAGTCTCAGGCCAATAATAGTATTATATTTGTATATGATTGTCTAGATCTGAACTGACTTCTCATTAAACAAGACGGACCACTGAAAACAAAACAATTTTAGAGGATTCTATCCAATTCCAAAGTCTTACATAGTACCACTGAACAAATGTCAGTGTTTGTAATGGATCTCTTTAACCACTGGATAGAGCTACAACACAGATAATCAGAAACATGAGGCTCAATTTGAGCACCGGCTCTGAATGCTGAACCAGCCTTTACACTTTGTTGGCATCACAAAGTGGGTCAGCAATTGCTTGACATTTCTAAATGATGGTTTGAAGTAAAATAACATGAAACAATGTGTGTGCACTGTTTGGAAGCAGATTCAATTTGTTTCAAGTTGTTGATTTTTGGATACATTGTCGAGGAGCTGCTTCCAGTAAAGTGAATATTGATGAACACTTTTAGCACGTCCCCGTGACCTACTGTAAAAAGACTGAGAGACACAAGAGTCCCCTGACCACTGTCAGAAACAGATGGTAAGTTTCCTTAAACTAAGATTTGATTCAGTCAATGACTTAAAAATGTTTTCTGCAAATTCTATTTACCGATTGAAAGACTAAATGCTGTTTGAAAGCCCTCTGCACACAAAGCTCCAGGAAAAAATGAAACATTTATTTATTTATTTATTGCACCGCTGGCCTAAATGTAGACATATTTAAATAGAATGGGTCTTAAATGCTGGAAATATAATATAAAATATGTAAAATGTGTAGATATTTCATTGCAGAAAATAAACTTCCTTCATGGTGTTGAAACCTGACATTTTAGAACAAAAACCAAACAAAACTGTTGTATATTAATCATTACACTGCACTTCCTAGAACCCATCTGATAATGACGATGTCTTCCTACGTTGAGGTACTTCTTGAAACTTTTTTGCAAATTTTGGGGCCGTTTCTCATCAGGTTGCTCATTGCATTCTCCAAGTGTTTTTAAATAAATCAAACCAGTTTGCACAGATTTTACTGGGTAATATAAATATCAGTCAAAATATGTCACTAAATTGCCCGTGCAAAAAGAAAATTCCTTTTTTTAATACAATTTAAGATGACAGAACAATGCACATTAATAAGCATTTTTGAAAATGTGCTGGTTATAAAATGTTATTAAAAGTCAAAAGTATGTAATGCCATTAAGAAGATATAGTGCAGTATGTCAGTAACAGTGTCTTAGTATATTATGACCTAAAAATAATTAAAACAATCACATCAGTTTTTGAATGACATACTATGATTTGATATTTTAATTAAATTTTTAACGACATAATAAAGTATGACAATTTTATTCATTTTTGAACAACATACTACACTATGACATTTGTAGCAGTTTAAATTTATGGATTTGCAGGGATTTATTAATTAATTAGCAATTAATTTAAATTATTAATTAATTAATAAATCAATACCAAAATATGTAGCTGTAACTTATAATGTAAAATTATGACTCAGAAACATGTATTGGTATAAAGATGAAGTGGAGTAATGGGACTCAACTTCAGCTATCAGGACACTAAAAACATTTAAAATTACAGTTTAAAACCCTCAGAGCACCACCCAATAAAATAGAAAGATAGATAGCCCATTTTGCCTTATATAATCTAGTCTCATAATTTGAAGTTTGCTACTTTGCTTCTTTTTCCAGGTGTACAGGGGCTGACCATTATACACACACACACATCACAAGATCAAGTGTCTTTATAAATGAAAGTTTTATTAAACTACTCACTACACATCAAAACTACTACTACAAGACTGCAAACGAATGAGTTTAAGAATCAGTATGGATAAATGATGAAACAGTGAATACAGCAAAGACACAAATTCAATAAAATGACTAAATGAACAACAAACTCATAAATGAAGCAACAATAAAAATGAGGGGATGAAAACCAGTGAGGAACAGAATTAGGTGTGACATCTGGACTTGATCAGGTGCACTGAAATACTGCAAGAAGATCAAGCAGATGAAAAGTTAAGATGAAAGAAAAGTCAATGTCAAGCATCAATCAACAGCAGAGAAAAAAACCTATCCCATTAAACATGGAAGGAAAAGATAAAGAAGAGGCCTGATCAGAGAATAACCCAGAATTAATGGAAGATCCCAACCTTGGTCTAATAACACTTCCTTCTCTCTCTTACCATGGCTTTTTTTTTTTTGGATCATCTTCTGACACCTCATGCGGCTGAGATGAGATCACGATGACAGCTTTTCAGGCTTTGTCTCATTCGAAGTCTGTCTTTGTCTCATAGTCTCTCTCATGCACAGTCCTCTGGTTCTAAATCGTCATCTAGAACACGTGTAGCACTGTTTCCAAAGTTCTCTCTTTCAAGGTAGATAAACAGCAGCTCACAGCATCTCAGGGCTGCAGCACAAGCAGGCACTGAGTCTTTGCAGGAGCTCAGTTGACAGCTCCTTGCCCCAAATTAGTCATAAGTTAACTCAAACTGTCGGTGCTGCAATAAAATCTGTAATAATTTAGTTCTGCTTTCAAGAGTCATAAGTTCAACAAGGCAGTTAGGTCCATTAGCTGACCCAAGGTTCATCTAAGGAATCTCCAAAAGAAGTTTAAGTTTTGGGTAGGCATATTAATATCTGTTTATCAAGAGTTGTCCTCATCATCCACTACACAGTTTTTTATCAATTTTAAAGTGAAATACTATACTATGACGTTCTTATCAGTTTTTGAACGACAAACTACACTATGGCTTTTTCATCAATTTTTGAATGACATACTATACCATGGCTTTTTTTTTTTATCAATTTTTAAACAACATACGATACTATGACATACTTTTCAATTTTTCATTACATTTTTAATGACATATTTCACAATGACGACTTTATACATTTTTGAATGGTATACTATATTATGATATACTATACTATGATGTTTTTATCAATTTTTTAATGACATAGTGTTCTATGATGTTTTTTTTTATCAATTTTTGAACAACATACTATACTATGACTTTTTGATGATTTTTGAATGACCTACTATACTATGACATTTTTATCAATTTTTGAAACAAGTGCTATACTATGACGTTTACGTACATTTTTGAATGACATAGTACAGTATGACATTTTTATGTATTTTTGAATGACATACTTCAGTATGACATTTTAATCCATTTTTGAATGACATATTGTACTATGAAGTTTTTATCAATTTTTGAACCACATACTATACTATGACATTTTTATCAATTTTTGAAACATTTACAAACATGTTTTTGAACAACATACTATACTATACATTTTTCATCATCTTTTCAAAGACATACTATACTACAGCATTTTTATCAATTTCAATATCAAATTCAACGACATACTATACTATTATGTCTTCATCAATTTGCGAATGACAGTGTAGAATGATGTTTTTTTCAGTGTTTGAATGACATACTATACTATGATGTTTTTATAATTTTTTTAACAACAAATTATACTATGACAATTTCATCAGTTTTTGAATGAAATACTATACCATATCGTTTTCATCAATTTTTGAACGACATACTGTACTATGATGTTCTAGTTTCACCAAAATCTTTAATTACATATTACATATTACATACTGTAATATGACAGTTTTATCAGTTCATGAACAACATATTATATCATGATGTTTTTGTCAATTTTTGAATGAAATACTGTACTATGACAGTTTCATCAATTTTTCAATGATTTACTATACTATGATGTTTCTGTCAATTTTTGAAAGACATAATTTACTATGATGATATTATCAATTTTTGAAAAACATACTATACTCTGACTTTTTATAACTTTTAGAAAGTTTTCATACATTTTTGAATAAAAATACTATACAATGACTTTTCATAAATTTTTGAATGACATACTTTGACATCTTTATCAATTTTTGAATAACATACTGTACTATGGTGTTTTTATCGATTTTTGAAGGAAATACTATACTATACAATATCTTTTTCATAAATCTTGGAATGACATACTATACTATGACATTTTCATCAAATTTTTAACGGCATACTGTACTATGACATTTTTATCAAATTTTGAATAAAATACTACACTATTACATTTTTATCAATGTTTGCATGACAAAGTGTAGAATGATATTTTTATCAATGTTTGAATGACATACTTTAATGACGTTTTTATAAGTTTTTGAACGACATACTGCACTATGAAGTTTTTAGCAATTTTTGAACATCGTACTACACTATGATGTTCCTATCAATTTTCCATCAAATTTTAAATGACGTTTTTAGCAATTTTTGAACGACATACCATACTATCACAATTTTATCAAGTTTTGAACGAAGTACTGTACTATGACAGTTTCATCAATTTTTTAAAGACATATTATATTATGGCGTTTTCATCAATTTTTTAACAACATACCATACTATGACCTTTTCAGCAATTTTTAAACAACTTACTATCCTATGACAATTCATCAATTTTTGAAAAACATACCATACTATGACATTTTCAGCAATTTTTAAACAACGTACTATACTATGATGTCTTTATCAATTTTTCTACAACATACTATAGTATGACGTTTTCATTATTTTTTAAATGTCATACTATCCTAAAACGTTTTCACCAATTTTTTAACAACATATTATAGTATGAAGTTTTAATCAATTTGTGATCAACATATTATAGTATGACGTTTTAATCAATTTTTTAACAACATATTATATGTATGTATGTCATTCATTTTGTTCATCAATTTTTGAACGACATGGTGTAGTATGAGGTTTTTTGAATCAATTTTTGAACAACATACTATAGTATTATATTTTTATAAATTTTTGAACGGCATACTAAAACATGTCGATTGAAAATGGATAAAAACACCATATTATACTTTTTAATCATATCCCTTTCCTATATTTGCTCTATTCATGGGAATATTTTGTTTTTGCTGTTTTTTTTTGCTGTTATTTTTCAGTTTATGTTGGCTCATCTTACCTAATTACAGTTCATTTCATGGTATATTAATATCTGATGTATAAAGGAGGCAGAGACAGATAAGTCCACTGATCTGGGTTCTACTCTGTACTGACTAGCTGACACCACAATGTACAAGAAGAGCTGAGGACCATTCCTGGGTTGCAACCATGAGGATGACAGGACTGCTCTGTTTGAGGAACACTGGACTCCAGGACATTTTATTTGGACTGTGTGCTCCCATGCTCCTTTGAATTTGTTTTAATTCATTTAAAAATTGATTTTATATGTTGTAATTTGTTTTAACTCTGCTTTTAACTCATAGTTTTATCACCAATAATTTAATTTTTGTTATAAAACATACTTGGTTGTCTACATGATGTTTTGGTTCGGCGTACTCGCCGGGAGATATTCAGTTTTTATCATTTTAAATTGTAACGTCACACATCACCCATTACACTATAGTATGACCTTTTCATGCCATTCTGGACAAAATGCTTTTTTATGCCATTGTCGTTTTCGGCCATTATTTCGAAATGCTAAATTATGACATTTTTAGCCTTTTTTTCAACATATTCAACATTTCACCATGCTACATTATGGCGATGTTTTGGACATTTTCGCTGTGCTATAGTATGATGTTTTAAGTTGTTTTTTTCAACATTCTATACTATGACATGTCTCGACATGCTATTTTAAGTGGCTCTAAATGTTTTTTGGACATGTCACATTTTGACATTTGTTGCCATACTATAGTATGACGTTTTTGGTCATTTTTTTGACATACATTATGATGTTTATGGCCGTTTTTTCAACATTCTTTACTATGACGTGTCCTGAAATGCTATAATATGTGGTTTTCATATTTTGACGTTTTGCCTAAACTCTAGTATGGCGTTTTCAGCCATTTTTTCCGCATGCTATACCATGATGTTTTTAGCCATTTTTTTCCTAATTCTTTACTACGAAATGTTTCGATATGTGGTTTTCAGTTGTTGTCTTTTTATGACATTTGGACGATTTTTCCACGTTATATACTATGATGTGTCTCGACATACTATATTATGTGGTTTTCAGCTGTTTTTTGGACGTCATATTTTGAAATTTTTGCTACAGTATGACGTTTTCTGTCATTTTTTCAACACTCTAACTATGATATATGTCATATTTTGACATTTTCCGTCGTACTATAATATGACATTTTTGGCCATTTTGTCAACATTTCATACTATGATGTCTTGACATGCTATAATATGTGGTTTTCAGCTGTTTTTTGGACATCATATTTTGACATTTTTTACTGTATGACATTTTTGGTCCTTTTTTCAACATTCTATACTTTTACTTGTCTCAACATGCTATTTATGTGTTATTCCACTGTTTTTTTGACATGTCATATTTTGACATTTTTTGACATAATATACTAATGTTTTCTTAATGTTATACAATTTTTTCAACATGCTATATTGTGATGTTTTTGGCCATTTTTTTTCAATATTCTATACTTTATTGACATGCTATTTTATGTGATTTTCAGCTGATTTTTGTACGTCATATTTTGCCATTTTTAGCCATACTACAATATGACATCTTTAGTAATTTTTTTCAACATGCTATATCATGATGTTTTTATGGTTTTTTTCTACATTAGTTACTATGACGTGTCTCAATTTGTTAAAATGTGTGTTTTTCAGCTATATATTGGTCAATTTTTCACTGTATGACATTATGACATGTTATATTTATGGTGTTTTTTTTTAAACTTTTTTTCAACATTCTGTACTTTGAAGCATTGACATGCTTGTTTATGTGGTTTTTAGCTGTTTTTGGACAAGTCATATTTTGACATTTTTCAACATAATATACTATGACAGTTTCGGACATGACATGTTTTCCACATGCTCCATTATGAAGTTTTTGGCCATTTTTTTCAACATTCTATAATATGACGTGTCTCGACATGCTATTTTATGTGGTTTTCAGCAGGGTTTTTTTACATGTTATTGTCAAGGAGTCGCAGCTCTCCTTATTTAGGGTCTGCGTCTCCCCTTTACGCAGACACTCTTAATAATCGAACACCACCTCAGACCTCAGATCAGAGAGTGGCTTATTAGAGAGGTAAGGTGACTTTTTGTTTTCTGAGTGATGGATACCCAACAGTTCTTACTTTCATGGTTGACCAGACCAGGAGATAAACCCTCTACCACTTGGGATGAGGGAGATTCTCCGACCCGTCCCCTCTTGGGGTATCCAGGGCCGCTCTGGGAGTACCTCTGGTACTACCTCTGGTACTTCTCTCCCTTGGATTTTTGTGAGTTTTTATTCACTTGTGGTCAGCACTAGCCAAGCAGCAAACTAAATTTTTGCATTTTTCCAGCAAGCTGTCCTTTTTGTCAAGTTTTGTCCTTTTTAGCCACTCACCAGATTCTCAGAAGGATGAAACACAAACACCCAAGTATGGTAGAAAATGGTTAAAACTGCTTGAGGCAGGCTTTATTCAAAGATAAAAATGTCACAAGCATAAATCAAAAGCAACAAAAGCAACAATTGCCTCACTCCCTTTTACAGGAGCTACATATAACATCTAACACATGGTCTAAGCAAGATAATGCAACAGCACAAAAAGCCCCAAAAAGCACAATCAGTGATCTGCTGTTCCTCTTTAACTGGAGGTCTGTCGTGTCATCACTATCTCCACTCTCCATCTCTCCTCATTGGCTGGCGATTGGGTGGTGTGTTTGAGTAAAAGCTTCCGCCTGCTGCTTGGGGTGTCATGTTTGGGTAGAAGCTTCCTTCTCCAGCTGCTGAGGAGTTTCCACCCCTCCGTATGTGGTTTCCTGTCACTGATTGCTCAGACAGCTGCTGCTGCTGATTCATGAACATGTTAAACATGCTCATAAGCCAGGGTACAGCCACTTGCATGTTCATGTAGGGGTTTATTTCCCTTGTGTGTGTGTGTGTGTGTGTGTGTGTGTGTGTGTGTGTGTGTGTGTGTGTGTGTGTGCGTGTGTGCGTGCGTGTGTGTGTGTGTTGATAAAAACATCATAGTTTATTATTTAGTTCAAAAATTGATAAAATGCCATAGTATTGTATGTCGTTCAAAAATTAATAAAAACGTCAAAGTTTAGTATGTCATTCAAATAGTGATAAAAATGTCATAGTTTAGTATGTCATTCAAAAACTGATAATCAATAATAACATCATAGTATAGTATGTTGTTCAAAATTGGATAAAAAAAGTCATAGTATAGTATGACATTGACACACTGAAGAAAGGGTCATAGTATAGTATGTCATTCAAAAATTTACCTCATAGTATGAACTGATAACATTGTCATATTATAGTATCTCATTCAAAAATTGACAAAAATGTCATACTAATGTATGATGTTCAAAAATTGATAAAACCTTCATACTGTCTTATGTTGTTCAAAACTTAATTTAAAAAAGTCATACTGTAGTATGTGGTTCAAAAATGTTTTAAAAAAAACGTCATGGTAAAGTAGTATGTCAAGCAAAATGACACAAATAAAGTCATAGTATAGTATGTCAACCAAAATGGGAAAAAAAAATCATAATAGTATAGCATGTGGCAAAATGGCAAAACATCAGCGAAGTATGTCATCCAAATTGGCAAAAAGGTCATCATGGTTTATGTTATCCAAAACAGCACAAAAATGTAATAGTACAGTATGCCAACCAAAATAGCACAAAAATATCATATAGCATGTGGTCTAAAATGGCAAAAAAACTGTCTTAGAATAGAATGTCGTCCAAATTGGCAAAAATTTGTCATGGTATAGTACAACATCAAAAATGGCACAAAAATGTCATAGTATAGTATGCTGTACTAAATGGTAAAAAAAAAAAAAATGTCATAGTATAGTATGTTGACCTAAGTGGCACTAAAAATAGCATGTTGTCCAAAATGGTAAAAAAAAACAAACAAAAAAAAACATCATCATAGTACTATATGTCATCCAAAATGACACAAAAACGTAGTATAGCATGTGGTCATAAATGGCACAAAAAGCTCATTCTATATAGTATAGCGTGTTGTCCAAAACTGCAAAAAAAAATGTCATAGTATAGCATGTCGTCCAAAATTGCACGAAAATGTCATAGTATAGTATGCCTTCGAAAGTGGCAGAAAAAGGTTATACTATAGTATGCCCAAATGGCACAAAAAAAACATAATATAGTATGTCGACCAAAGTGGCACAAACAACATTATGTATAGTATGTCATGCAAAATGGCACAAAAACTTCATATTACTGTCATGGTTCCTGCATTCTCCTCCTCCTCTTCACTGCCAGTACTTTTCCATTCACCTCACTCTGACCTGCTCTTTCTGCTGGCCACGCCCACTGCTGCAGTCTGCTCTCCCCCACAGCTGCAGCTCATCATCAATCAGTCCAGTACTTAAGACACTCGCACACATTCATTCACTGCCAGATTGTTCCTCTGCCATGCATGACTTTCCAGCGTTCCTTTGCCAGATTACCTGTTGCCGACTCAGCCTGTTCCCGACCAACCCTCCGTGCCTGCCACCCGGTGTACCTACCTGCCTTCTGTCCCTGACCACGCGTGCTTCGGCGTTTGTAATCCTGACGGCTCCACTGGCAAAGACCTCCCGGCCGACCACGACGATCCTTCAGCCTGCTCTCGGCGGTACCCGTTGCATTCTCTCGGACTGTTTCCTCGGCTACGGATCCTCTGCCTGTCCCCGACCACGACCCAGCGTTATCCCCGACAACGCTGCCCCACGTGTTGTCGGCTTCTCGAGCTACGGGGTTTCCTGCTCTCCAGCCACGGTTGGTTCCAGCTTCGTGTCTTCATCTCGTTGGATTCCCAGAGACATTGTTGGGGTAATTCACCCGAAGAACGGACTGAACATTTGTGAGCTGAACTTTATTCGTGTTGGTTATAATAAAAGTTATTACCAACTGACTTTGAGTGTTAGCGTACTGCATCTGGGTTCATACACACCTCGTTTCAGTACAATCTGGCCAACAATGGACCCAGCAGACCCTAGTACTCTGCAGTCTCGCCTAGCCCGTGTTGAAGGAATGCTCCAGCAACACGAGGTTCAGCTTTCCTCAGCAGCGGCTGAGGCTTCGCCATTCCGCCGGGCGTTGGAGCGAGCTTAACCCTGCTGGCCCGAACCAGGTACAACAACAGATGGCCACCACGTTGACCCAGCACGCCATTCCTGGTTCGATTCCTGTTCAGACGGCTCCCAACCCGGGCGCGCCACCTCCCAGCGCCGCACCAACCCCGGTCGGGACACCAACGCCACGCTGGAGATCCAGAGGGCTGCAATCCGTTTTGACACAAACTGCTCCATTCTGTTTGCTCTGCAGCCACACACGTTCGCCACGGAGGGCGCCAAAGTGGCCTTCGCCATTAATCATCTCACTGGCCGAGCACGACTATGGGGAACAGCAGAATGGGACAGAGGTACACCCGCCTGTGTTTCGTTTCAAGCCTTCACGGATGAACTACGGAAGGTTTTTGGTCCCGTGTCTTTGGGTCCTGACGCCACCGGGGGCTTACTGAACCAGCGTCAGGGAGGTCGGACGGTCGCCGACTTCGCTATTGACTTCAGGACTCAGGCTCGACAGAGCAACTGGAATTCGGCCGCTCAGTGCGACGCCTTCCTCAATGGGCTAGCACCATACATCAAGGATGAACTGGTCTCCTTTGAGCTTCCTCATTCTCTCGATGGTCTCATCGAATTGACCACGAGATTGGACAGGCGGATTCAGGCGAGGAGGAAGGAGCTTGGCGTCTGGAGGGAGGTTCCCATCGGTTCCCAGGTCACCAGCGGGCATCACCACCCCGGCTTAGCGCTCCAAGCGGACTCGAGTCTGAGTGGGGACGGAGCCAATGCAGGTTAAGTCGCCAGATTATCTGCTGAGGAGCGTGAGAGACGGCGTCGGGGGAGACTCTGCCTGTACTGTGGACAGGCTGGACATTTCGTTTCCGGTTGTCCAGTAAAAGGGGGGGCTCAGCAGCAGTAGAGGGCATACTGCTGAGCCGATCACAGAACTCTGCTTCCAGTCTCCGCCCCTTGTTGCGATGCAGCTTCGGTTGGGTGAAAAGACTCACACCCTGGCCACGTTTATTGACTCTGGTGCCGACGTGAACCTGATCGACGAGGAACTGGCTCGTCAGTTGGGACTAACCCTGGTCTCCCTGTCACGTCCTGTTCCGGCTAACGCCCTGGATGGTCATCTTCTGGGTACCGTGACCCATCAGACTACTCCCGTCTCCATGCTCCTGTCCGGTACACATCACGAGACCATTCAATTCCACGTCCTGAGGTCCCCAGATCTGCCGTTGATCCTCGGATACCCCTGGCTGCGTCGTCACAATCCCCACATTGACTGGTCCACCGGTTCGATTGTGGCATGGAGTCCGTCATGTCAGCAAACCTGTCTTCAGTGGAGAGGATTCTTCTAAGGGCTTTCCCGTTCCTGCACCGCTCAGATCTCTCAGGGGGTACCCACGGAGTACCACGACTACGGAGAGGTGTTTAACAAGGCCAGGGCCACCTCCTGCCGCCCACCGCTCCTACTGACATTGTGCCATCGACCTTCTTCCTGGAGCGGCCCCTCCGAAGGGTCGGCTCTACTCTCTCTCCGCACCAGAGAGAGAGGCCATGGACACCTACATCAGAGACTCCTTAGCTGCTGGTCTCATCCGACCGTCCTCATCTCCTGCCGGGGCCGGGTTCTTCTTTGTGGGGAAGAAGGACGGTTCACTGCGGCCCTGCATTGACTATAGGGGGTTGAACGAGATCACTGTTAAGAATCGTTACCCCCTCCCTCTCATAGCATCAGCATTCGAGTTACTGCAAGGGGCGACCATCTTCACGAAACTTGATCTACGTAACGCCTACCACTTGGTTCGCATCCGTGAGGGGGATGAGTGGAAGACGGCCTTCAATACCCCCCACTGGACACTATGAGTATTTGGTGATGCCTTTCGGGCTCACCAATGCTCCGGCAGTCTTCCAGGCCCTGATTAATGACGTCCTCAGAGACTATCTTAACAAGTTTGTGTTTGTCTATCTGGACGACATTCTGATATTTTCCCGTTCCAGACAAGAACCGTCCATCATGTGCAGACTGTTTTTGCAGCGCCTCCTCAAGGAACTCCTGTATGTAAAAGGCGGAGAAATGTGACTTCCATGCATCCTCTGTCTCCTTCCTCGGCTATATGGTCAGTCACAACAGTATGGAGATGGATCCTGCTAAGGTCTCCGCCGTTACCTCATGGCCTGTTCCCGATTCCCGTAAGCAGCTGCAACGCTTCCTCGGATTCGCCAATTTCTACAGAAGATTCATCCGGGGGTACAGCACGGTGGCAGCCCCCCTCACGGCGCTTACCTCTTCCAAGGTTCGGTTCCGCTGGTCTTCTGACGCTGACAACGCCTTCGAACACCTCAAGGGGCGCTTCAGCTCTGCTCCCATTCTCCTTATCCCCGATCCTGATGGACAGTTCGTGGTGGAGGCGGCGCCTGGGATATGGGGGTAGGAGCAGTTCTTTCCTGGCATTTCGAGGGAAGGATGGGAAGCTGCATCCTTGCGCTTTCTTCTCCCGGCGCCTGTCTCGGCGGGCGCAACTATGACATCGGTAACCGTGAGCTCCTGGCGGTTAAGTTGGCGCTGGAGGAGTGGCGACACTGGCTGGAGGGTGCCAGGTTCCATTCCTCGTGTGGACTGATCATAAGAATCTGGAGTACATCCGAACTGCAAAGAGACTCTCAATTCTCGCCAGGCCCGCTGGGCCCTCTTCGCCCGCTTCTGCGTTCACCTTCTCATACCGCCCAGGGTCACGTAACATCAAGCCTGGCCTTCCCTGTCCCGCCAGTTCCTGGAGGAGGAGGAGGAGTCTTCTCTCCCTGACCGCATCCTTCCTGCCTCCCAACTCCTGGGATCCCTCACATGGGAGATCGAGGAACGTATCCTGTCGGCCCTGGAACAACAGCCGGGTCCCAGTTCTTGTCCCCAGAACCGTCTGTTCGTCCCTGAGAGTTCAGATCAGAGGTGCTACAGTGGGCTCATTCTTCTCGCCTCACCTGTCATCCTGGGATCACCCCGCACTAGAGAGGTCCTGCAGCAGCCGGTTCTGGTGGCCCACATTGGTTACTGACACCAAAGACTTTGTGAACTCCTGTCCGGTCTGTAATCAATGTAAGACCTCTCGTCAGGCTCCAGCCGGTCATCTGCATCGACTTCCTGTTCCTCATCGCCCTATGGTCCCACATCGCTCTGGATTTCGTCACCGGTCTGCCACTGTCAGGAGGCAACACCACAATCCTGACAGTGGTGGATCGGTTCAGCAAGATGGCGCATCTGGTGCCCTTGCCCAAGCTCCCCTCTGCCAAAGAGACTGCGGGGTTGCTCCTCCAGCATGTGATCAGACTGCACGGCATCCCCTTCTGATGTGGTCTCTCCGATCGGGGCCCCAGTTCGCCTCAGCCTTCTGGAAGGAGTTCTGCCGACTTTTGGGGCGTCCCCGCCAGCCTGTCCTCAGGTACCATCCCCAATCAATGGATGACAGAACAGAACTGAGATGGAGACAGCGCCTTCGCTGCATGGCCTCATCTCACCCCGCCTCCTGGTCTTCGCAGCTCTTGTGGGTGTGGAATTTGCCCACAACACCCTTCAGAGCTCTCTGCCACTGGCCTCTCCCCCCTTCCAGTGTGCTTATGGGTACCAGCCTCCTCTGTTTCCGCCCAAGAGAGGAGAGCGGTCTACCCCTCGGTGGAGGACTTTATCCGTCGCTGCCGCCAGACTTGGAACCGAGCCAGGGCCACGCTGTTCTGGGCCACAGGTCGCTACACCTCGGCTGACCAATCGTGTCGCCGCTCCCAGGCTCCCCCACCGGGTGGGTCAACTTGGTGTGGTTGGCCACCAAAGGGACCTTCCGCGGAGGGTGGATTCCCGCAAGCTGGCTCCCAAGTTCATCGGCCCGTTTCCCATTGAGAGGGTCATCAACCCCGTGGCTGTCCGTTTGACGCTGCCTCGTGCCATGAGAATTCACCCTACGTTCCACGTCTCCAAGATCAAGCCGGTCCGGGAGAGTCCTCTGCAGCCTGCCTCTCAGCCGCCTCCTCCTCCTCGGATCATTGATGGGGCCCCCCGGCTTACACGGTCCGTCGGCTCCTTCGTTCAAGCGCGCCCGCGGCAGAGGCCTCCAAGTACCTTGTCGATTGGGAGAAGTGCAGTCCGGAGGAGCGGTCCTGGGTCCCGGCTCGGCAGGTTCTGGACCGCCAGCTCATCGTGGATTTCCATCGGCTCCATCCGGACCAGCGTCCTCGCGCAGTTCCTGGCCGTGGGTCTTCCGTTCCTGCCGTTCTCCGTCTCCTGCCCCGGACCTTCTGGGCTGGGGTCCTGCTCAGGGTTCCTTGCCGCCGCCGGTGGGGGATCCTCCTTCTGATGAGACGGCAACCCCGGCGTCTCTGACGGCGTCGGCAGATGGTTTCTGCCGGGTCCGAGGAGTTCTGACCCTCCTTCCGGGCCCCCTCCGCCCTCCCGGCTTCTGTGACTTTGGGTTTGGGACGTCATGGGCCGTCCCTTGGGGGGGGGGTTCTGTCATGGTTCCTGCATTCTCCTCCTCCTCTTCACTGCCAGTACTTTTCCATTCACCTCACTCTGACCTGCTCTTTCTGCTGGCCACGCCCACTGCTGCAGTCTGCTCTCCCCCACAGCTGCAGCTCATCATCAATCAGTCCAGTACTTAAGACACTCGCACACATTCATTCACTGCCAGATTGTTCCTCTGCCATGCATGACTTTCCAGCGTTCCTTTGCCAGATTACCTGTTGCCGACTCAGCCTGTTCCCGACCAACCCTCCGTGCCTGCCACCCGGTGTACCTACCTGCCTTCTGTCCCTGACCACGTGCGCTTGGCGTTCTGTAATCCCTGGCGGCTCCACTGGCAAAGACCTCCCGCTTCGACCACGATCCTTCAGCCTGCTCCTCGACGGTACCCGTTGCATTCTCGGACTGTTTCTCGGCTCACGGATCCTCTGCCTGTCCCGACCACGACCCAGCGTTATCCCCGACAGCGCTGCCCACGTGTTGTCGGCTTACCGAGCTCTGACGGGTTTCCTGCTCTCCAGCCACGGTTGGTTCCAGCTTCGTGTCTTCATCTCGTTGGATTCCCAGAGACATTGTTGGGGTAATTCACCCGAAGAACGGACTGAACATTTGTGAGCTGAACTTTATTCGTGTTGGTTATAATAAAAGTTATTACCAACTGACTTTGAGTGTTAGCGTACTGCATCTGGGTTCATACACACCTCGTTTCAATTACAGCATGTTGACCAAAGTGGTAAAAAATCATTATAGTATATGATGTCAGCTTAAAATGGCACAAACAATTCACAGTATAGCATGTTGTCCTGAATGACAAAATTGCCATATACTTTGTTGCCCAAAATGGAAAAAAAAAATCATTGTAGTATGATACGTCGTCCAAAGTGGCACAGAACTCATCCTGTGTTGTCAAAATGGCACAACAATCATCATACTAAAGCGTCTAGTCCAAAAAAGCAAAAAAAATGTCATAGCATAGTACGTACTCAGTCAGTCGCAGGGCCAACACATATAGACAGACAACCATACACGCTCACAGTCATACCTAAGGGCAATTTAGAGTCACCAATCAACCTGAGCTGCATGTCTTTGGACTGCGGGAGGAAGCCGGAGACCCCGGAGAGAAGCCACGCAGACACGGGGAGAACATGCAAACTCCGCACAGAAGGGCCCCCGCTCGGACCGAACCCCGTTCCAACCGGGATTTGCACCAGGGACCCTCTTGCTGTGAGGCAACAGTGCTAATCACAAAGCCACCGTGCCGCCCCTAGTATGTACTCAAAATGGCAAAAAAACCCTCAAAAAAAAAAGTCATAGTATAGTATTTTGTGAAAAATTGCATGAAAACATTATAGTATAGTATGTCATCCAAAATGGTGGAAAAACTTCAAAGAATAATATGTGGTCCAAAATGGATCAAAAACTTCATGGTTATAGTACTTCGTCCAAAATGGTACAAAAACATCATAGTATAGTATGTCGTCCAACATGGTAAAAAAAAATCGTCATCCAAATGACAAAAACATTTCACAAAATACTGTGTCGACCAAAATGGCAGAGTGTAGTATGTCGTCTAAACTGGCACAAAAACATATTAGTATAGTAGTTTGTCCAAAATTGCACAAAACATCACATTAGAGTATGACATTCCAAAATGGCAAAAAATTGTCATAGTATAGTATGTCGACCAAAATGGCACTAAAAACATTGTAATATAGTATTTCGACAATATAAAGTAATTTGTCCAAATTTGCAAAAACATTGTCATAGTATAGTATTTTGACTAACATGGCACAAAACAATGTCATTCAACATGGCACACAAAACATCATATTATTTAATGTCATTCAAAATGGCAAAAATCTTCATAGAATCCAAAATGGCACAAAAAACACCATAGTATAACTTCCTTCATAGTATGTCTTCCAAAGTGGCCCAAAACTTCATAGTGTTGAAAGTCTTCCAAAATTGCAAAAAATCATCATAGCAAAGTTTGTCTTCCAAAATTGCACAAAAACATCATAGTATAGTACGTCGTCCAAAATGGTAAAAAATCGTCATGGTATAGTATGCCCTCCAAAATAGCAAAAAATCATCATAGTACCATTATGTCCTCCAAAATGGTACTAAAATGTCATAGTATAGTATCTGGTCCAAAATGACACAAAAACTTAGCATGTTGACAAAAATGGTACAAAAATGGGCAAAAATCATCATAATATAGTGTGTCGTCCAAAATGGCAAGAAAACGTCATGAGAACCCAAAAAGAAGCAAGTACAAACAAAAACCGAGCTTTAATGCTGAAGAATATCCACTAAAAAACCAACAGGTGACCAAAAATACAAAGTAAAAATGAAAACAAGCAAAAACTGAACCGAAATAAAACCATGGTTGATGAAAAGCACTCAGGTGAAACACAGGGCAGGAACACGGCAGGGAGAACAGGAACAGAGCGGCAGGGACAATAGAAATACGGTGAGGAAAACAGATTCAACAATACAAAGGGAAACAATCAAGACAGTGACACAGCTGGGTCACTGGACACAGGAGCAGGAGGGAAACACAAGGATTGGTTAACTAAAGTATTTGTGACTGGGAACACGAGGCTAGAGCAAACACGACTTGAACAGAAACAGGTGTGCATGGGAGACAGAGAATCAGGGAAACAGAGAGACTGGGAGAGAGACACAAAGACACGCAGAGAGACACAGGGAAAAAGCACAGGGAGTAAAAATACAAAATAAAACAGGGAACAGAACATCAGTAACTCAAACCAAGGACAAACTAGTAAACAGAAAACCCCAACACAAAGTCCACAGTGTAGCAAAACCCCCAAACCATGACAGTCACAGTATAGCATGTCGTCCAAAATGGTGCAAACTCATCACAGTATAGCATGTCGTCCAAAATGTCAAAAAGAAAATGCCAAAGTACATCATGTAGACCAAAATGCCACAAAAAATGTCAAGGTAAAGTGTGTCATCGAAAATGGCAAAAAATCGTCATAGTATAGTACGTATGTCGACCAACATGGCAATAAAATGTTATTCTATTGTATGCCGTCCAAAATGGCAAAAAAAAAACCCCAACAAAAAACGTCATGGTACAGCATGTCGTCGTAAATGACACAAAACCTCATGTCATAGCATGTTGTCCAAACTGGCAAAAAATAGTACTGTTGTAGTATGTTGTCCAAAATAATGTAAAAATGTCATAGTATAGCATGTCTTCCAAAATAGCATGAAAAATTCATAATAAAGTATAGCATTCAAAATGCTAGTTGTACATCTGTATTAACATAGGCCATGTTACAATGTTTAATAACTGCACTGACAACATGTTCTCATCCCAACTCATCACAGGCTGCTGCTCTGTCAGTTATTATCTTCCATAACTTCTTATGACGTTTTAGTTATCCTTCTGCTTCAGCTATTTACGCTCCGGGATGCCGTTACCATGATGTCAACAAATGCACATGGTGGGATGAAGCGGCATGGTCTTTGTGTTTACACAACAGCACATGGTAACCAAGGTGGACTGTGACGATGGTTGGGATTGGGCAACAAAGTTACGGATGGTTAGGTTTTGCAAAAGAGGCACATGGTGAGGTGTAGGGAAAAAAAACCCAACAAAACATCCTGGAAACCGAACTCCAGACTTCCGCAGAAAAGTCAGTTGTTTTTTGAGCACGCTCATGCTTATATTATATTCTGTGCTTATGGGAAGCAGTATTACCAGACACTGTCCTTCAGCATTTTATGGGCACGTGACAGGTTCAGTCAGACCGAGTTCTCACTTGATGCCGCCCGTGCATGTTGCATTTGGACCCGCCATGTGCTGACCGGCAGCATAAAATAACAGCATTACAGGTTCCTTCACCACAGGTTCTGATGCTATCCAGACACGCTCCAGTTGGACACGGAAGGTGGGTTTTGGCGTCACAAACGGGCTGGATGTCCCAGCATTGGCTGCCGTGCTCCTCTGTTGCCTAATCCTTAACATGTCCTTTTTTTTAAAATCCCATCACTGGAAGTGGCACCAGACGCAGAAAGATACCTAAAGCTTAATATGCAGATGTTGAATTTCACCGACAAAGTGATGATATGTGACGATAAGGAAATATGTTCTAGGGTTGGCAAGTTGGTGGATTCCATTCCCCTCATTGCCATGGCCTTGATATATTACAAGATAATATCATATACATATACATAATATGGCCACTGACACTCTATATGGATTTTTGCAATACAAAATAAAAGTGTGTACGTCTTAGTGGTGTGGGTCAGCCTTGACCACTGAAAAAACACTGAAAATGCTGCAGTGTAACGACAATATTTACAACAAGTTAATGCTTATGCAATATTCACACGAGCATTATATAGTTGATGTTATATACAGTGTATGAGAACGTATAACAAAGTCCCAGAGAAGCATAGTCTCTTATCACAGAAGAGGAATTGCATGAAAACGCTCTCTCTCTCAACATTTTTGTCCTGAAATGCAGAATTAATAAGCAGTCTGAATTATATCTCCATCACATGACCTGCTGTGCATTAATTATTGATCACCTCTTTCTGCACTAGCGAGACATAATTACCTTCTGTAATGTCAACCCTTCATCAAATTTAAACATTTATATTGCTTATCTTTTTGCCTAACCCCCTGGCTAAATTTTTCTAATGACACTAATCAAATTCTGTCAGAGAGTAATTCTTCTCTTTGCTTCAATTAGAAAGCAGGGATGACATGCATATTTCACTTGATCCCAAAGTACTCCACTTCCAGCGAGGTGAAATGATGAATAATGGCAGGAGTTCTTCCTTCATTTTCTCTTATTGAGCATTTACTGAATGAATGTCTTAAATAGCACAGCAACATGTTTATACATATATTCATCAAACACATTAAAACAGTATAACTATAACCTGTTCAAAGACATGATATCGTCTGATTCATACAATCTAATGTGGAGTGTAAAATGTATAGAAAATGACATGTGGCACCAGCACTAAATTCAACTAAATTACAAAAAGTAACAATCAGCCATTTAAAAACATAAAAATCTGGGAGGTGATTGTCCACGATTCCAAAGAGGAATTGTAGATTCAAAACTTCTGAATGATCTGCTCAACTTTTAAAGAGTTATGCGATGCAGTAACACCTCTTGTAGCTCCTGCTGCATCATGAGGGAACCACTTCCTACCGCAGATAGCCATAGTATCATGTGGCAATATATTTAAGAATTGTTTTTAAATAATTGCGTCATCAGAAGGAACCAATTGGCTTAGAGCTGAGAGCCATAACTTGTGCGATGAAGTAGGAATGTATTAAGAGATGCAAACGTTGTTTTTTGTCTTTTTGGAGGAATATTTGACAATAAGAAATGTATTCATTGATTTACTGTCCATAACTGCTTGTCCTCTTAAGATTTACAGGGGGGCTGCAGCCCATCTAAGCTGTCATAGGGCAGTGTACACACTGGAAAGGTCGCCAGACTTTCACAGGGCTGACACACAGAGACAGACAACCATTCATGCTCACATTCACACCTACAAGCAGTTTAGAGTCCTCAGTTAACTTGCATGTCATTGGACTGTAGGAGGAACCCGGGGAACCTGGAGAAAACCCACATTGATATGGGGAAAACATGCAAACTCCACACAGAAAGGCCCCCTGCCCAAGGTCCAAATTCACCCCAACCCGGGAAAATATAGAATATAATTATCATAATAATTTTTATAATAATAAAAATCCTGCTTAGTCCGTTACATGAAGTACAGTCCGGCTGAGGTTTACCATTAATAACAAAAGTGTTATTAAAGTAAATGTATTCTGGCTATTTTATTCATCTTTTCTGAGGATCTCTTCAAGTGAAAAGCTTTCAAAGAGGAAACATATGAGAACATCTTGAGAAAACAAAACTTTATTGATGGTTATTGATTAGTGGAAGAACCATAGTACATGCACATACAATGACTGGGTAGGAAGCCTTGTTTTGAACCACAACACCTACCGGAAGCAGAGCTTGTATAAAGTAGTTGCGGAATCAGACATTCAGCATAGTGAGGACTAGTTGTCCCATTTCTGATCGACACAGACGGAGGTTGGAACCGGTGGAGTCGAACGGCCCCCGGCCTCTTACTGCTGCCTTTTTTAATAATGTGATGCATCTGAGAGATTTTCCTATCTAATCTGTTATAAATACAAAAAGGGAAGATATGTAACAACACCACTAATTGGGAATAGTTGTAAACAGAATGTGGCACAGAAGCAGCCCGTAGACTGACTTGCAATGCAGCCGTAGCAGAGCTCCTGTTGCCCGCGTAGTGCTTTTCAAATACACTACAGATTTATTACCATTAACTTCTATTTACATCATACTGTAGATTAGCCTGTTCACAAATCAGTTATTTCTCATATGTATTTAGTATTATAATATTCAAACAGTTAATTTTCAAAGAGTAAAGGTTGTGTTCTAGAAAATAACAGAAAGAATGTCACATTAAGAAAGACATGAGAGGAAACGAAAAATTACAGAACTCATAATAATAATAAAAAAGAAAATTATTTTAAAAAATACAACTACAGCACTGATATGTCTCAGGTTTATCTGAAAATGACAAGTGGCATGTGCAAAATGGTACAGCTGACCAACAAAAAAAAATGCATGAGAGTATCTACACTGTGATTACATTATTTGTAAGAGTTAATAAAATCAGAATATGATTTGATAGAAAATGAGATAGCCTGCCCTAACAACTGATCTACTCTTCTAAATCTAAAACATTATACCATTGTGTATTTCATATTAGAGAACATCTTCACTGCACAGTTCAAATATAATACATTGTTGGATTATTATACTGTACTTTACCCCCCTAAATCTTAATAATGAAAAAAACAAAAACAAAACAAAAACAAAAAACAAAAACAAAATTAACAAAGAGATAAAATAGACACAGCGGCTTCACTGCCACTGCTATATATATTTTTTTAAATCTCTCCTGTTATATAAAAATCATCAATTATACCAATGAATATATTGGAAGTTTATATAAAAAAACATCTATGTCTGGATGGCCAACACTACTCAGTATGGAAGAGGATTAGTGCCACAAAACATTTCATCTTTGAAAAGTCAGAATTTTGTGATTAAAGTTTGACTTTCTTCCCCAGGATCCTGACTTTTTAACATTTTTTAAATTTTTTATTTTTTTTTATCATGTGGCCCTAATTCTTTTTCATATCACAGCATGTGGACTGAGCAATTAAATGGTTGAACAGTTTAGTTGCCATGGCAAGTTCTTGTTTTTTTTTTTTTTTTTTTTCTCATTTCATAATTCATATCAATGTTGAATCTTGACTATACACATAAACATGCCAGATATGTCCATTGGAACCTTTGGCTTGAAGTGATGAAAGATATTACAACCACATAATTCAGTCAACAAATCTACAGGCTGAATGACGTGCTGACTCACAGCACTCTCTCCCTAAAACGTAAACTAAACTACACTTCTACCATCTCTGGAAGCTGAGAGCAGCTGTGATTGGTAATATTTTTTTTTATTAACCAATTATGTCAAGATTACTTGTGAAAAAGCAGAAAGCAGCCAATATTAGAGAAACGTTAAAAAGATGTTGCATTTTTGTCATAACTAAAGAAACATCAATCAAATGAATGTTGATATTATATAAGGCATTGCATTCCCAAAAGTAAAAAAAAAAAAGTAAAGATATCATCTTGTAGTTTTGACTTATTATGTCATAATTACAAATTGTTTTATCTTGTAATTGTGAGCAGATATTGTGAGCCTGTCATAGTTACGCATGTAGCTGTAGAGAATGATGTTTTGAGATGTTGTGGTAATCAGGTCAGTTTAAAATGAAATCTCTGTATTTTTTAACCTTGAAGCTTTTTTCAAATTTTTTAGGTAACTAATCACAACCCCAAATTTTGATATTGGTCCTGTTTGAATGGACAATGCAAGTAATAAAACACCATCAATTCACATCCACTAAAAGTGCGTGTTTCTTCCACTGACAGGCTCAGATAATTAGTCTAAGTGTTTGACAACATCCTGGAAAGGATCCCGACAGTGATAGACCTTTTGATTAAAGAGTAAGATCCTTTCTGTTAAACCAGAATCTGTCTCGGAATTGCTATTGTCAAACACACCAGACTCCATTTGAGTAAACAGTAATTTTATATTCTTAAAATGCACTTCATTCAAAGTCAACAGAAGCAAATTGAAGCTCATAAAATATTTTGGTTCCTCTCTCCAAAGTTACAACAAACACCAGCTCTGGTTTTGTTGAAATAAAGCCTTAATTCACCCAGTTAGATGTGAAGATTTGTTGGCTCTTTTCACTCTAAAATGAATGTTTATTTAAACAGAGTCTGGTTTGTGCAGCAATAGTGTAATGGTTCAGGCAGTTGTCTCAGCCCAATTCTAATTTAAAGCCCCTAGAAAAGTGGCTTGAAATAGTAAGAATGCACATATCATATCAAAATGTAGCATCACTTAAGTATCTACAGAGCCTGTGAGGTGAAATGGATATGTTGTTTTTTGTTTTGTTAATTTTAAGATTTTTTTTTTTTTTTTGGCATTTTTGCCTTTGTGAGATAGGACGGGAGATTGCTAGCATGACGGGGGAGAGAGAAGGGATGACATGCAGCAAAGGGCTGCAAGCCGGAATCGAACCCGCAGCTGCTGCAGCAAGGACACAGCCTTTATATATACAAGGTGCCTGCTTTATCCACTGAGCCATTCAATGCCCTGGATATGTTGTTTTTAAACATGCACGTGAATTGCGAATACAACAATACAACACATAAAATGCACTTTTTCAACCAACCAGATGGTGATTGCAGCTCCTATCTCGTCACTGAAAGGCTGTTTTTGCCTCAAAATGATTTCTACAGAATTCAAAATGATTTCTTTCATAGTGAATATTTCTGACAGATTATAGCCAACTCTGTCCCTTTTACCTGTTTAAATACCTTTAATTGCTGAAATAATCAGATCCAAAAGAAAACTCTGACAAGTCTAAATTTTGTGTTTTTTGTTTTTTGTCAGAGTTGTGAAACGTTTGAGAAGCCTATGAGCACAGCAATATAACTCCTGCTGATTTATGCTTTAGCAACTCATCAGAATTTAGTAATCTCCAGGTACCAAGCTGATTTATCTCTCAGAGACAAAGAAAAGACTATTGTGAGCTGCAAAACTTTCCTATGGGTCTGGTAAAACAAAAAGGTCTATTGCTGTCAGGATCCCTACCATAATGTTGTCTGACACAGAATAACAGTCCGAGCATGGTAGTGGCCAAAAAAAAGCACTTTTGTGGACAACAATTTACAATTTTACTGCCTTTACAGTCTTTTGGACACAAAATCATGGGAGAATAGGGTCCAGATTGGAAAGTACTATAAAGTTATCCTTTTAAAAAAGAGGAACACTGAGATCTTGCATATTGTTAATGACTTTGTTTTTGTGTTGAGTGTAATATTTGTACAATGTGACATCAGCATTAAGCAGTCAAAACACTACCTGCGACTAGCAATTTAAATGACTTGCACTGCTATAGAAACAGCTTGAGTCCAAGTTTACTTGCTATATCCAAAACTCAGACCGAATCAGATGAACTAACCATAGCCAAGATTTAAAAAAAAATCTGTTTTCCGGCTAAACATGATGTCAAACAGACCAATTTGATTTGGCACAGAAAGAATGTCTGTGGACATTGAATGTTATATGTATCAAACCAAGATGGGATTTTGTAATTATGAGATATAAGATCAAACGTGACTTATTCTCTTTCTTTCATAATGCAATTTGAAATGTTATAAAACAAAAACAATAAAACTCAACAAAACTGGGCCAGAATATGCAACATTTTTATGACTATGCAGACACCAGATAAGATTTGGTCTTGGGAAAGTATTATCATATTGTTTTGGCCAAATAACTTGGAGCATAATAAAGTTCTAGTGAAGAGTAAACATCTTGTTCTCAAGGTATCAAGGAAAACGAAGTTGAGATCTCAAGATAATAGACTTGAAAATAGTAATAATGGTTGCTCTCAGCTTCTCTCACACACCCACTCTGCCCTCAAAGGTCCAGAGAAGAACTTTTTCTCTAAGTCCATGTTTCCCAAGGCTTCTGTACTTCCTCCCAAACCCAAAGGAAAAGAAAAAAAAATCATTGCTAAACTGACAGAGGAAGTGCCAAAGGACGCTGAGAGAAGAAAAACAACAACACTTGACTAGCATAGTCACTTTAACACTCTTACAAAACATAAAAACCCCAAAGAGTGACTATGACCTATCTTACAGGGTTGGAGTTCTATACAAGCCCTAACAATTTGATAAATATTTCATTTGTGTCCTAATCATTACTCTAGCAGCTCTCTATTAGTACCATGGAAAAACCTCTACAGCTGATAATCTAAGTTTAAATCTTTAGAAATTAAAAACCCACAATATCAAAATACACAGCACAAAATATCTGAGGTATAAGATGAAAAATATCAGCTGTCATTTTATTCTTTTTTTTTTTTTGTACTTCTCTCTTAGGAGATGCTGAAATGATGCACAAACTGCATGTATTGCAATACCCAGGCCTCAGTATCATCTCTCCTCGGATCACTCGTTCTCTCTGTTGTTTTCATTCGCTCACACACTCACGCTCACACACACTTTCTTTCTGTCCTGTTGGAAGGTTGAGTTATAGTAGGGTTGGAGGTGTTGCTAATAGGGTGCGAAGCGGCTGTAGCCTCCCCGGTATATACTAGCCTGGAGAGAGGACAGCACGAGCCCCACGTCGTCAGCGTGGCTCCGAGTTTTCGCATCTGTCAGCGGGGTGAACGCGTTCTGGAACACACACATGCATGCAAGGACAAACACCATGGATCACACGCACATGGGCACCCACAAGAGAATACACGTATTCATAGAAAACACCACAGCAAACACACACAAAGGCATGGACATACAAACAGACACACACACACGCACACCCTCGTTAGCCCCCCTTAGTCCTGCACAAACTACAACTGGAGTTTCAACATTACGTTACCGTCATTCCAGTGCAAACCCATGGGGGGGTGAAAAGATCAATGACTGGAGCAACCGTCATGCAGCAAGCACGGCGAGACGCTTCATGCCAGGGGTACATGCCAACTGCTATGTGAAAGAAATCCAGTCAATACAACTGTGAAAAAAGTGGAGTAAAAGATGAATCAAAGGAATAAAATCAAAGGTGATTATAAGTTATTATATGTTAACGGGCTAAATCTTGTGGAGGGATCATGCTGGTTGTCACTGGGTGGAGAGGATGGAGGTTTTGAGGCGGTTGAAGCAACAGTCGTTTGAGATATATTATGAAATGTGCTTTGTTTCTGGGAAATTCAAAGTTGAAAGAGAATGCTATTGGCAGTTTCTTCTGTGTGTGTCCAGATGAAACTGCATTTGTGAACCAGGTTCCAGTCGCAAATTTGTGTTTCTGAAGCAAAGGCATGATTCACCCTACTCTTCCTTTAATCAGTACTCATTCAGTATGTTACATTATGCAAGAAAAAGTTGAATTATTATGTTAGTCCGACTACAACTGGACTTTTAAAATACATATAAACATGTTAGTCCAACTGAAATCAGACTAAATGGAATTTCTCAAAGTCAGAACACATCCAGATAATTTGATCGAGCTATTCTGTCATTAAAACACCTCAGTAAGACTTTAACTAGAATAGGTGTTTTGTGCATGTTCCTCTTTGCCATGCCGGCCTCCCTCTGCGAACCGGTCAGGAATTTAAAAAAAAATGTTAGTACTGAGGAGGGACTTACGTTTTTATTTTTGGCTTATGTCAGGGACATACAACATGAAAACTTAGTATTTTAATTTCAATAAAAAAGTCACACACCAGCCACCCCCCTCCTCTGATAAATAAAGTACAGTCCCACAACACAGACAAGGAAGCTAAGTGATGTCCTGCTGTGGACAGGGCCACAGTAAAACATACTTTAGCCACCTTGAAAAATCCTTATCAATTTAAGTGTACACAATATTTGAATATTGTCTCCTTTTTAGCTTCCACAACGGCTGATGGAGGCAGTGGTAGTGCAGAAGCTCCGCCGTTCAGTGGGGTAAGTTCAGGGGAGTCTGATGTTTTCGATACAACCACTTCCCCGTCAGTTAGGGCTGCCTTACTGTAAGGCAAAGTGGTGAAAATATTCTAAATATAGTGTAGGCTAAACTTAAACTGATATTGATTTTTTTTTTTTTTTTTGGTGGTGGCTTAAAACTAATCAATGAAGGCAGACTTTGCCTTGATTATACTGTAAGTACATGATTTTCTACCCTAAAGTTATTGTAAATGAACAGTTATGTGATTCTGTCTATAGCATAGATTGTATAAATAATATAGGTTTATAGCAACTAGCTGAAAGGAGGCATATCTTCATACTTCCATCAATAAATGGAATCTCCTCCACTGCTTGTATACTTGGACAAGGACAGCAGTCCAATTACATGGTGTAATCGAGGTATAACTGTAGCTCCACTAAAGTGTGCATGGAAACACATTCACTGTCTTTGTTGGTTGGGATGGTTGGGTTGAGGCAAGAGGAGTGGGACTGGTTAGGGTTAAGGTATGAATGTCTTGGTAAGCCAATCAGAGGCAGAGTCGGGTAGAGCAGGGCGGGTGATATCTTTGTAATGCTAGGAAACACACATTTGCGTCCAGGTGCAGGAATTGCTGAGCTTTTGTGAAGTGAAGTTCTAACTGGTCAGTCATTCTCAGTGATGCCTGCAGTGGTGTAATGTAACAAAGGATAATATTTTGTTAGAGCACTTGAGTATTTTTGGGGAGTATTTGTACTATACTTCCATTTTTTTTATTTCTTTCAACTTTCACTTTTACTCCGCTACATTTCCTAAATAAAATGTACAATTTTACTCCACTACATATATTCCTATGCATTTTAGTTACTTACTGCAAAATAGAGAAGAAGGGGAAGAAGGGATGGACTGATTAATTCTGAAATGGAAGAGAAGCAATAGCTGGGTTTTCATCTTTAAATCCTCAAAAAAGACCTTGTTTTTCTTCAAGTGTAATGTGAGCTCCATTTTTAAGGTGTTGTATATGTTGAGAAAAAAGTAAACTTTACTTAAGTCATATTGTACTAGGTAACTTAAACTTCCGCCAAAGTCATTTTCATTTTCTTTCTTTCATTTTCTGGTAAGAAAGCTATACTTTTACTCAGGTGTGGCTTTCAGGTACCCAATCCACCACTGGATGCATGTTTGCTCTTGCTTTTAGAGTATGGAGTAAATGCATTTTATCAACTTCATTCATTTAGAAAAGGACTCTTGTCTCTATCATATTTAGGAGAGCTCCAGAGGTGCCCTGATGGGACATTTTTGGCAATAATAACAGAAACTTTTGTTGCTTCTGCTTTGGTGATGTTGGCTATACCTCCATTGTTTGATGGTAAGAATGCTTCGATGACTGTCATGGAGAAGCCTTTTGCCTGCACAGGTAGCACATGTCTTAGACCCTGTTTACACTTGGTTTTAAATTGTGTCTTGGGTATCACAAGCAAACTACACTAAACACAACTGTGATCGACCGCTAAGATGCATTTTGATTTAATCTCTTTGACACATATGGCCTCATGTAATTTGTAGTATAGATGCTGATGCGTCCTGATGCGGATAACTCTGGGGATAAAAAATGAAGCCAACACTGAAGTGCCAAAAACCTGCAGTTCATTGAATGGCTACTTGAGGCTGCCCCCCCCAATATTAAAATGCCCAACTTTACAGCAGAAATACATATGTTTACAGCCTGGTACAAGAACTGGTTGGGTCTCTGAAGCTTATTCCCCTGTTCATGACAACTGTATAGCGGTTCGATTTTTCTATACCTCACTTGTGTAAATTTCATTAAGACTAAGACCTGGCCTTGGCTCTTCTCTAGCTCCACCCTCTCGACCAAATATTGTCTCTTCTGGTCCTGAAAATACATAGTAATGATGGCCAAGTCAAGGCTTCAAGCCAGGTGTACAACAACCAGAAGGTGACACAACAGTGGCAACATCCTTTTTATGATGAGTTGGATAAAGTCGTGTGTGATTGTCCATTGTTTTGCCTTATGGAAGGAGACGTGCTGGATTTTGCCTAAAGCAACATCTCAAGCTGTTTTGATGCTGCACGGTGATGCGACTGGCGAGTGTGTCGATGTAATGATGCTGCACAGGCCATTTAACCTTCGAGAGAAGGTAACATAGGCTGGTTTGGTTTGTAGAAATACACAGTGCCAATTTTTTTTCTTGGCCATGGGGGTTGAAACACATCAATAAGAGAGCAACCTTTGTAATGTATGAGGAAAGGTTTTATGGTCCCTTTGTTAATCAGACCTTTACTATTCACAGTTATTCACAATTTTTAAAAAGATGGTGAACCAGAAAACAAATAAAATCTAAAACTTTGGAACATTACCTATAGGTTGATTCTTTTGTAAGTTGGTTCAATTCAGTAGAAACTTTAATGTTGCAGTGATGCAGTTTCAAAGCATCCGGATCGACTATAACGTCTAGTCACCAGCAGATTTCTATTAGAGGGGTGTGACGATCTGAAAGACTTCCACAAAGGCTCCTCTCATGCATCCTTGTTCATGTCTCCACAGAGATCCGTCCTTGCTTCTCTATACTCAATCCTCAATCCTCACAGCAGAAATAAGGGAATTGGAATGTCCTTCATTATGGCGGACTGAAATGATGTCCAGGTCAAACAAGGAGCAGGGAGCGATTGAATAAGGGAATTGGGAAAGACTAATACTGCAGGACCTAGTGATAGCTCAAACACCATTTGACATAAGTAATGAGCTTTCAACTTTTTGCACATTTCATATGAACCATTATGTTAGATATGTCGCCATGAACAATATTATAACAATAGAAATAATGGCTGAGACTAAGAAATATGACCTAAATAGAAACAGAAGTTTTACCTTGTAGTAGCAGCACATAGAAGGGATAAAAAGTGTTAAAAATGATAGGTGTGACATCTTTAACAACACACTTGACTGACACTTTAAACCTTATTTGAAGCACATCTTTTTTTTTTGTTTGCAAGCATGTTAAGCTGTTCAGTCTGGATGGCATTGTTTGCTGCTAACCAATAAATTCCGACAATCTTTCCCTCCAGTGTGCCCAGATTTCACTCTCACTTCTTTCCCCCTCGCCTCCTCCCCGTGACTGCGGCATCACGAGGGATTTAATTATCAAAATGACTAATTATTTCATTACCAGGGAGTGCAGGGTGAGGTAGTATCCACCAAATTAGAAATATAATAACTAACATGGACTAGGCTGCCAAAGCATGAAGACATTCATCACCTTTTACAGGCGGGATTAATGTGTCATTTGGACCGCCGTTAGCAGCACAGACAAATTCAATTAAGTTTAAGTGAGGAGATGTCAGCGCCGCAGAAAAGCTTATGCACAGCAACTGAAGAAGAGAATGGGCTGGGGGAGGGGCACAGTATGGAGGAGATGAAGCATCTGTGGAGATTGCGGAGTGCAGTTGGTGGAATTTAACAATATAATTGTTTCTTGTGTATGAAGTAATATACATTTTAAAAGTGACAACTGGAAAGGCCTATTGATTGAACACATTTGTACACACAGTAAGCTGCAGTCTCCTCTGCATTTGTCAAAGACACTTGAATGGTCAAATATTAATTGCCTCTAATTCCTTCATCTATAACGCTGATTGATGTCATGTTTGGTAAGCTATTTTTGTGAAGTGCTTTGGAATGGCTATCAGAATTAGTGATGTTATGAATCCTAAAGCATGAAAGTTAGAAGAAGATCATTTTCAATTATTTTTAAGGAATCCAAAAAACGAGATTTTGGTTTCTACTGGTGCAATGTTAAATGATTGGTTGGGATATGTTCAAGTCCATCTTAATACAAGGAAGTAATTTCTATGCTCCTCCTTTTGTATAAGAGAAAACCTTGCATGTCTTCTCACTGTCTAGCGGCGAAAAGAAGGGGAGAAAAAATCTGAGGCGACAAATATTAAGTCAACTTAAGTTATTAGTGTGTGCTCTTAATAAGCAGTACAAGTGGTGAAGTGAAGCCTTGGCAATTCTTTTGGCCTTGCTTTAGACTTTCAGGCTACATAATACCATATGTTATTGATAAAAGTTGCAAGGGCTGTATGTAACCTGAAATGAGTACCTGCAGACATTACTCAGAGCTGAAAAGGTGCTGACAGCTTTGTCTTTCTGGTAAGATTTTATCGACAGTCATCCCCTTTCTAAGAAAGGGTAGAACAGCGCAGAGCTATGAATGGTCATACCCAGTCTCATAAAGATATATTTAATGGACACAAGTCTTAACACATCGTACAACGTTATGTAACTTTCCAGACCTTTTGTAACGATGCAAAGTATTTTACCTTGGTAGCCTACTTTATGCAGCAATGCAAAGTACATAACTTTAGGTGCAGTTTAAAAGCAGCAAGAGAACTTAAGCATTCTGGCTGACCTGCCAAAAATTGCTTAAAAAGGAAGTAATTTGGTTTAGATATGACATCTTTGACCAGAAACCTTATTGTCTTGGAATTGGTCCATGCATGTGGGATTATTGTCGGGATTCAGCATTGGCAATGAATCTGCACATGACTGCCATGATGTGGACAACCACTTGACGTGGCTAAGCACCTGCTAAAGTGTCACTTTAGCTTTGGCTCAATGCTTTTAGTACAAAATGATGACTGAGTATGTTGTCCCTCATCTTTTACATTGGAATCGCTCTCAGGAGAGATTACTCAACAGCCAGAATGCAGGAACGGTTACAGCAACCAAAAAGTCTGCCAATAAATATATGTCATGTAAGTATCATAGTAATACAGACTTAACTTTAGTATTAGTCATGGATGATAATTATGAAAGTGCTTAGTGATATGTCTTGTTTTACTTTGAGCTCTATTTAGTCTTTTGTCTTACTCTTTCATGGTAAGCAATGAACAATCTATCAATGTTAAAGTGTATACTATGTGCCAGTTGTTAATCCAACAAAGACAAATACAGATCTGCTTTGGTTAACCAGCAAGGATGCCAGTCAGGGGAACATTTGACAATAGAACAACAGTATTAACTTGCATTGTGTCTTTGGTCCACATTGATAAGGAATAGCACTGCAGTGTCTCTCAAATCTACTTCAGAGAGTAACAGAAGTTCGGTTCCTTTGAATACAGCACACTGCCTCACTTGTTTAGTTAACATTTGCCTTGTAAATTTACATTTGTCACTTCAAAGAGAGTATTTATCCTCAATAAACATCTAATAACTTATGATGTGCAACTGATCCAGGTTGTTTGACACCCTTTGGTTTGATAAAAAGATTTAATACTGGAGTAAAGTGCTGTGGAACTCCACCCCTTTGTCACTGATTCTGTTTATGAAGAATAGACACAAATTGTTCAATATGTCAATTTTGAGATTGGACCTGTGGTTTTTGCAGATAATGTAGTTCTGATGGCTTCATCAATCGACAACCTCCAGTAAGACCCAGGTGAATAAGTCTAACTATCTTAGAGTCTTGTTCACGAGTAAGGCTCATTTGAACTCCCTTTAGATGCAAATTAAAAGACATTTTAAACTTTGTAACAGTTCCTGCCCACATACTTCCATGGGCACTCATGTTTGCAAACATACAATTACTAGATGGAACTACAGGGTGGAGTCATACGTTTCTGGGGATAACACTCATGGCAAAGGTGGAGGAGGTTGTGATAATGTACCTTTTAAGGGAGACCAATCAGTGGATGGAGAATTATTTTAACTATATTTGTGATTTGTTCTGTTCTACTAATTTTGAAAATTCTGTGGTTCTGTCGTATGGTCATATATAGCATGAACTATGCTACACAGCCCCCACGATTTCCGTCGGTACTGCTCAATTCCGTCTGTATTCCTAAGATTTTGGAAAACTTGCAACAATATGATGATATGAAGGGAGAGTATGGACATAAGCTTCTGTCCATGTCCCTATCTCACATACATGAGCCTATAGAGTAAAATTGAACACAATTACTTTAGAAGCTTTACCGAACTGCTGTGGTGAAGAGAGAGCTCAGTTCAGTTAACCAGCAGATACAAATCTCACCTATGGTCATAAGCTTTGAAAGGGGATTTCCTTCAAAGACTGCAAACTAAGAGGCTGATTGACCCCTTTCAAGGCCATGTGGGATACTTTGTTGGTTTTATCAAGGCCACTATGCCTACAATACCATGGTGAAGCATCCATTAGTACAAACATTAAGGTTAGACATTAATGTCGTTCTAAAAATATGTTTGTAAACTATACATTTACTGTAATCACAGATGTCCCACGACATTTACTGTTTTTATCTAAATATGGCCACTAAAACTCACTCGACATAGTAAAATATCAGGCTAATTAGCAACACCAAATGGGATGATTGGTCAGTTAGTCTCCACTCAAGCCTGTGCACTAAGTGCAGCTCCAAAGACTGTAAATACAATCATGTGTCATGCACGCAAGCTCAACTTTTAGAGGCGATTTTGTAGATTATGAAGTCAAAAGTAGATATTTGTTGATAAGGAAGTGGGATGATGCATGATGTGAAGAGGACCAGGAATGCAGAACAAAGATGTGTGGCAGGCAGGATAGTCTTACCATGGCACCAACGCTGTATGTGGCTGCTGGAGTGAGTGTGTGGTTGTAGGGGTCGGCAGCATATACTCGTCCGTAACTGTAAAAATGCACAAGATAACAGCGGATGGTTAGATAAGACAGAGTCCAGGCAGACCAGCACAGACTCCAAATAACTAGTCATCAGTTCTTTTTTAATGACCTTACCAATTATTTGCGATATGCAGTGAGGTTTAATATAGTCATAAAGGTGGATTACACTTTAATTTTTCTAGAGACATGTTAAAATTGACGTCAACAAAAAGTCACAAAGATGTATTAGTATCAAACTCATTAACTTATCACCTAAGTCTGCAGCTGATTGCTCAGCACATTGAGGCTTATGAAAAAGCCTCACCTGTAATCCCTTGAGGCTGTAATGTTAATTATGCCTCATGGTACAAAGGTCTTGGGCTTTGCTGTTGTTTATATGGAAATTCCTTTCCAAAAGTAAAAAAAAAGAAAGAAAGAACACAGCTTAGAAATATTTGGTCACTGACATCATATTTTGTATGACAAACCTCTGGTATGGTAAGGTTTGGATGCAGAAGTGCCTTGATTGGGGTTAATTAAAGGTTTGTGGTTTTAGATTACTACTTTATTGGGACATTTTCTGCAGTTGCCAATACTCTCAACCTTATAATATCACAGTTACAACACAGCAGACCTAATTACAACAATTGTGTTATTGGGCAGCCCACAAGAAAATGTTGGCATTGTAGGTTTCTGCAAACCTACATTACCTACATGCAAAATACATTATATTTGTGCATGTTATATGTATCATATCAATGTTGGTAAAGTGACATAGTATATGCGTTGACTTTGTTAGTGGGAGGTAGAGGGAATGGTGAATGGTGTGTCACCTCAGCAAGATACCTGTCAAGCTGCAGACAACTGCAAAATACTGATTCAGACCCCCTCCCCCAAAAAAGCAGCCCCCCCAGCTCTTTAGGCAATAAATGTTGGTGTGTTGTACAGATCCGTCCTTGTTTTTCCAATGGCCTTTTAGCCCTCAACCATGTCTATCTTTTAGATTTCTCAGCCCAAAAAGCAAAACTTGTTTTGAACCATGATATGTTGGCTTTTTTTCATGGGACAGTGGGCTTTAACTGAGACATTGGTGCTTGTCTTGCTGGGACTGCCCCCCCTAAACTGGGTATTTCAAGCTAAAACCTAACCACAGGTTAACCAAAGTGTTGCTGAAATATTAAGCTTTAACATATCTGCTACATAATAATCATCATCATCATAATATACGGCATCCATGGTCAACAGAAACATTTAAACGTCAACTTTCTTTACTGGCAGATCAGTTTTGTTGCTTGTGGTCTGAGTCTTAACAGAATTGTATCACTGAACAAATAGAGGCTTTTGCAACAATGCTTCTCATGCTCTCCAAATCTAGACTGGAAATTAGTCTTTTAGGAGGTCACCATCTGAGGAGCATGAAGGTATTTATTAAATAGCATGGCATTTGCCAGTTAAAGTGTGGTATTATGTTTGGCCTGATACCAGCACAAGAGCAAATGTCTGGAATAAAATAATCCTCTCAAAAACAGTATTATCAAAAACAAACTCCATTGCAGTATGGCCAGTGGTTGTGGACATATGTGTAGACCAGAGGTCTAAGTGAACTAACATTTTACTTTTAATTGTGTATCCACCCACTATCTACAAGCCAACTGAACTGAATAGTATTAAGGGTGATGATTAAATAGTCTAGGAAACCATCAGAGAAAATTAGCCAAGAAAAAGAAACAGAGAGAAAAAAAAAGCATAATGAAAACAGGCTAAATATATAAACAATCAAAGAACAGAGAATCATTGAGCCTATTTTTAGAAAGAAATAGAAAACAGCAGTGTTTATTCCAGGCGAGCAGTCATGCCGTGGCCAACCAGTACACCCCCTTCTCCCTTCCTCCCCTCTGTGTCCTAGCCCAGTCATGATAAGGGCCAATCAGGGGCCAGGGCCTGTGCCCATAATTGAGCTGATTTGCATAGCAGCCCAGTGGTTGAAGCGATTAGAAGTTAATCCCGATTAGTTTTGGACATTGCCATTCACCATGCAGCCCCCCCAACACCCACTCTTAGCCCAGCACTGCGTTTGACCTATCTTATCTCGCAGTGCAGAACCCTAACCCATCATCAGTGTGTGTGTGTGTGTGTGTGTGAAAGTGTATATGTGAGAGAGTGTGCAGTAAGCTGCAAGTACAACACAAATTCAAATGCAATTTGAGTCAAATGCATTTTTAAAATGACCCTGAGGTGAAAAGATAAACATGGAAACAACATTTTCAACAGCTCTACAAAACGGTTGGGAGTCTGGTCAAATGCACAAGGTTTCTGGATAGAGTGAAGAAAGAAATCTCCAAAAACGTTCAGTTATACAACTATAATATTGCCTTTTAGCCAACTAAAATACCCTGCTGTGATGACATAAAAATGCAGTTTTATTGATCATTTTGCAGAATATAACTTATTTGTATTTTTTTAAAGAAATTTCAATTTTGAATTAATAGCAAGCACTTTTTGTCTGACAAAGATATCTCATGTCTGTGCATTTTCAAAGTCAAAAGCTCCATTTCACTGCCAGTTAAGTTGGAGTATTGCATTGTTATGCTGTTTTGTAAATAAGCTGCAATTGTGGAATGAGGGGATGAAGTTGTCTTGCCTTTTAAGCTGCTGGAGTAGGTGGTAACAGCACCAAAACAGTGTCTGTGTAAACAGGACAGCCAGCAGGATGGGTGTGACATTTCAGCCCATTCTCATTACAAACTCGTCAAATATGTCCGTCCTATCAGTGCTTTTGGTGTGATGCCAAAAGCCACTTTCTGCGTCCAGCCAGAACGCAGATAGACAGTGCCAGACGAGAACACGCTCGGACAGAACCAGCGGTGTTGTTAATTTTTGCCAGCAGACGGCCGGACAGCACCAGGCGTGTCCACATGCACAGCGCATGGGTGGTGTCACTTGAGAACGCAGCCGGACGGAACCAGTTGCATGCACATGAAATGCTGAAGGACAGTGTCAGGTAATAAAACTGCTGATAACCACGTAATATAAGGAGCGCAAATGCCCTAAAAGGGTATGCAGGTGGGGACGTGGGCAGTTCCACAAACAACTGACTTTCATGCGGGAGTTTGGAGTTCGCTTCCCGTGTGGTTTTGTGTGTGTGTGTGTGTGTGTGTGTGTGTGTGTGTGTGTGTGTGTGTTTCTATACCTTACCACATGCCTGTTTTCATAAACCGAACCATCAGTAGGTGGGTTTCCATTAACCCTCAAATTGCGCAAAATGAAATTGCAAATACAAAATATGCCAAATGGAAACAAGACAATTTCGAAAAAAAAAACTCCTATTTATCGCAAAAAAGTTTTTGTGCTCACATGAGGTAGTATTTCAGGTGATTTAAAAAAGCCAGATTTCACAAAACTGCAATAGAAACCCTTTTTTCGCTTTTAGAGCTCATATGATGTAACATTTTAAAATTCTGAAAATTAATGAATATTTGATATTTGTAATTAGGACCGTTGGCTAAAAAAATAACTCAATGAAATTAGCATTAATAACATTAATGCATACTATTTTTTAGTGCTGTTTGTGTACAGAGCCATATGAATATATGTAATATTAAAGTGAGCCCTAAGGGTTAAGGACTATGCCTTGAAGAAGAGCACACATATACTTACAGCGGCATAACTAACAAGCAAAATTAATTATGACCAAATAAATTATCTTTTTCCAAAAAAAATCCAAGATGCAGACTTAATTCCTGGATTCTGGAAAAGTGCCTGAATTGGTAAAGGGCCAAAAATTCTGTGCTCGCCCATGTGCATGTGTGTAGTAATTTGTGAATGCACATGATGCGCTTGCATGAGCATATCTGCATGAGTGACTTCATTGCATTTGCATTGGTTTGAATGCCCCATGAGCCACACTGGGTCTCGTCAGGCCTCATGAAAGCAGCTGTTGGTGCTTCCCATCTGTGACCCTTATGGCATAAACATGACCAACATGGTGCCAGTGTAGCCCTGCACAGATGGGTACATCAAGGCCACACAGGTACGCACCAAGCCCCCAATACCTCAACAGACCTAGGTGGAACATTAAAGCAGTGCATTTGTAAGTAGCAGTGCCACCAGAAGTTTTTAATACAGGTGGCCAAATGAGGAGCTGATAATTTTGGATTGACACACCAAAACCAAAAAAAAAAAAAAAACAACTGAAATTCAGTCATTCTTTTATGCTGTTGAAGTGGGTTAGTTGAAACTATGTCAGTATGGAGAGTTAAGGAATTCCATACTTTGTACTTTGTACAATGCATAATACTTTGGTTTCTTATTTTACAGGTAATCTTACTGATAATCGGGTGTATAGACTAATACTGATACAGCTAACATTTTGAATTACACAACAATCCTGACAATTTTACTCAAAGCCTCTGGGAACCAAAATCACCAGAAACCTTTATAACATATACTTTATGGTCTTACGTTCATAATGAAAAAACCTAAAAAAAATTATCAGACATTAGCCTCCAAATTTGAAATATTGTCATTTTAGGGTTTGTTTGTTTGTTTTTTTTTCACAGTTCTCTGAAGCTGAGTTGATTTGGACGTGGTTATCCCCGATTTATATCACCTAATGTGGATAGAGCCAATTAAGATTGGCTATTCAGAAGATGGCTATTCAGAAAATTACTGTTTTGTCATAGAGCTGATTAGATTGCCTCCCGTAAGTGAAACAAATTTAAACAAGTAGCCACTATCATGTTCACTTTGTGATGTTTAAAACAAAACAAATTTCATGAAAATACATGTAGGTTCAGAATTAAACGAGTTAAAGCTGATTTTGCAATGAAATCTGCATCTCTCAATACACATGTATTTGTTTACTAGTAGATCTTGACCTCCCCAATATTGCGTCTGTGCAGAGGCATTCAGCAAGCTTAGAGCAGCAGCCAATGAGGTATCTACATTTTGTCAGTACAGCCAACAAAGTGCATTAAGAATTTTCATTGGATTTTATTGTGTGCTATACATAACCTATAAATCAACGAGCATCAAGGCTTAGACATTTTCTCCAGGAAACTCTTCCCTAGTTATTTCTTATTCGTAGGCTTCATGTCACCTTGATGTCACCTTGAGTGATGTCATTGAGTGTGTGACATCAAAGGTTTTAAGATGAGGGGGACAGCTGGTTTAACCTCTTTTCTTTTGCTCATGTATCAGTTTCCCATGTCTGTTTGGAATCAAAGTACTGAGGCAGTGGGATAAATCCTCACTACTTCTAATCTTGGCTGCCCGTTAAGTCTCCATCCGCTAATACAAGCAGTGTCATCATTTATAAGCATGATAGCTTCTTTTCAAGTGAAACTACTGTGTACCTACTTTGCCTGCAAAAATATTAGCTGCTCTATTGTCTTGAGCCAAAGCCCTCTCTGTAATAATTTTACATCACGCCCCTGAATTAGATGGATGGTATTTCTGCTAATTCAAACCCGGCTGGTAATAAAAACTGAAGTTGGGGAAAGTGAGGCAGAAGCTGAATAATGAATCAAAAAGGAGCTCCATGCAATTATGAACTAAAATTTCACACCAGCGCTTACTAATTTAACACAAATTATTCATTGTGTTATGAAACACCCTCAAATATCATTTCAGCCCTAGAAACCAGTATTTCAGCTGTAAGCCCTTTTCAAATGTTCATGGAGCATATTTTCACTAACCAGAGTAATGATTGTGCTCATATCATTTACATGACAGTCTTATAGAAAGGAAGTCCTGCAGTCCTGCAGTGCAATCTAATGAAATGGCCCTGTTATAAGCTTTGTGAGGGTACTAATGTTCTATTTTTATTGAGAATTTCTCATGGAGATATTGAATCAATGATTAAACTCTGCAGTCTCCATGACTTTTAAGCCTGTACGTTGTGGTGCTGTTGCAATGGATATTACTGTCATATGAAATGTATGGGGTGGCAGCCCATATTATGTGGTGGTGGACACAAAATTAGGTATTGCCAACACAAAAACCATGCCGATGCAAAGACAGTCACAATGCAGGTTCATTGCGATACCATCACAGTTTGGTTAGGTTTAGGGAAAAATAAATGGTGATTAGGTTTAGAGAAAGAAAAAAATGCTTGGTTACTTTGGAAAAGGACATGGTTTTGGTTAAAATAAGTACTCAAAAAAAGAATGTAAGTGATGGAAACCCTCACACTTTGCATAGTTCTGTACAGTAGTTAGCGTAGTTACAAATGATCCAAAAAGTCAGAAACCTTTGGTTTCACATCGGACACAAACAGCAGTTTCTTGGCTCAAAGTCCATGTTTGTTTGACCCATTTACCACCTCTTCTGACTGTCGTAAATTAACTGTCTTACTCTTTATACATAATTTGTGTGTCCACCACAACAAGAGATTCTCATTGACTTGGGATAATGGCATTGTTATGTGTTGACAGCATGCAGTTTTAACACCTATTGTTCCCACCACTACATAATGTACATTTCTATGAGACATGGCCGGGTATGCCCATTTTGTAGCACTGTGCTTTGCTATCCAACCAGCCCATACTCATTTTGAAGTCATTAAATACCAACGATTTTGCAGTGCTTTTGGCAAAAGATCCTGCCGTAGATGGCTGGTGTCAGTTGAGAACATGGCCTGACGGAACCTATCGTGTCCGCATGATATGCCGCTGAACAGCATCAGGTTAAACACTGCAGTGGGGTAAAAATGTAATATAAGGAGCACGAAGGTCCATATGGCGTGGGCTGGAGGGGTGGTGGATGGATCCAACCAACCTCAGACTCTCATGCAGGAGTCCAGCATTTGCGTCCTGTGTGAATGTGCTGGGTTTTTTTTTCTGCGCCTTATCATGCATCTCTTTGCCATCCATGCCCTTGTTGCATAATCCTAACTATCCATGCCAGCATGTGCACTTGTTGTAGTATAGGTTGCCATGTGCTTTTCTTGCCTAAACATAACCATGTGAAGCATAATCTCACCATGTGCTTGTGTTGACATCACAGTGGTGGCATCCCGGAACACTAATAGCAGAGGCAAAGGGATACCTAGATATGTAGACATGGAAGTCCACTGACAAATCAACAATATGTGATGTCTTAATATGAGAATGTTTTGGGGCGTTGGGTAGAGACACAATATAAACAAGTATGGATTTGGGTTGTTCTGCTGTAACTCTACAAGTACATGTGAATGGCTCATTAAATAACCAGTGTTTGCACCCAACCTACCAGGAAAACATGATATAGGATTCAACAGGTTTAAGTTACTTCTGCGACATTTACACATGGGAATTACATTATAATTAAGGATATGAAAAAATTGTGGTGAATAAAATATGGTTAAGGGTAATTGCTTTGTGCAATGCAGTGCTACATCACATAATATCAGCTGGAGAAGGTTTTATTAATATAGTGTAATGCAGCACTATTATATTTTCTTGACATTAATAGCAGTCAGTACCATTTAGATTTCTCTTAGTTTCACAACTTTTTGGGCAATAAAAAACCCAATTTCCAAGCTTTCTGAACCCTTGCTCTAGATGTGTCATAGCAATTCAAACATCGGAATTGACCCTTTGCTAAGCCCTGACCGTTTGTGATGGTCTGTCAGGCTATAGGAGCTAGTATAGACCCCACACTGTCAAACTGCAATCCATCAAAAAATATCAATTTTCATATTAAAAAAAACTGATTTAAAAAAGAAGCAGACAAAGGGTCTACAGTATTATTTTTGAAAGAAATATCTGTGATGTCAAACTCATTCAGCAGCAAAAACTGGTTTAAAAGATAAAGATAGAAGTTAAAGGCTGCAGAGTCACAGTGAAAAAGTGAACCACCACATCATCTAGACACACAAAACAATAAATATGAAGAGAAACAGACAATCTTTTTTAAACAGCTTTCTCATCACATTGTGTGCAGATGAACAGTGTTTGGCAGCACCTGGACCTCTGTCTGCTGAGGGATGGAGAGCTCTGTGGTAAGGCAAACACTATTTATTTATGCACACTCTGACGACACAGAGCTGGTTGAAAAATGGCTAAGTTGCACTGTCCCCTTCAATGTTTCTGTAAAGCAGGATATTTATTCACTATTACAATCATTAAAAAGGAGAAGCATCATGTGTTTGCATTCAGTATACTTTAACTAGCTTGCTAGCTAGCTAACCATAGACTTCTCAGGTTTTTTTGGGGGGCTCTGGAACAGAGGAAATTTCATTTCATTTCATTTAATGCGGATCACTATTACACGACCCTGAAGCACAACGTTATCCATGAAATTGTTGAAATTCACAAAATCAGCCTGAAAATAAAGAAAATGTGAAATTATGGGCGATGCTATGCTATGATTGGCAGGTCAGTTTAAGGGGCGGGACATTGCGAAATGTTACCTCTGAAGTCTGAACTATATTTCATGACATTAAAACATAAATAAATAAATAATACATCTTACAGTTTTATTTTAGCGTCTGCCTGTATTCTGTTAAAGTTATGACAAATATATCACCTTTTTGTACTATGTCCCATCATACTTATAATAAAATAATCATAAAATAATAAATAAATATATATTACATACAATTCGACTAAACTTTTGCTGCAGCTTGGTGTTAGTAAGTAAAAAGTGTTTCTAGGACTGTCTCATTTCTTGATCTTTCACTTCAACTTACCTCATTCATTACATCTTACAAGTATAAAAGTATAAGAGTGCAAGCATGAATCATAAAAGACCTTCAGTGTTGAGACACAAACCAACTTTGCTTTGCAGTCAATTATGCTGTGAATGCAGTCCAAAACTCTCTTCTTTGCACATAAATCCCAGGAAGCTTTGATTAAATGACACTTTAACACTGATACCCCCATTCATGGATTCTTATACCCTATCCTAAACTTAAAACATATCAATAATGAACCTCTTAATGTGCTGGTTTGTATCTCACCTGTCACTGTATGCAGCAGCTGTGGCAGCAGTAGGCTGGGCATATCTGTAGGCAGCGTAACCACCCTGGAAACACACACACAAATACACACACATCAGAATACACATACATTTAAAGATTCTGTATTAAGTACACTGACATTGACACAATGGCACAGTCATACCAGCGATAAAAATAACCTTAACTTAACTTTTTGTCCAATGTATGACATACTAGCATTTTAATATTGGTTTTGCTGTCCACATTGTTCACCTGTCCAAAATTATTTGCTTATGATTGTTTTTTAACCTAAAAATGGACAAATTTACTTTTATGACCAACCCCTTCTCATTCCCAGGTTATCAAATACAGATGTTTTGTAACACCCCTTTGTGTCTCATTGTGATGCACATGGCACCCTTCAGCATCTCTGTGATGCATGATTAAAACACACTGTAACATGTGGTTTATGTTGTGAAATGGTGTTGGTTAGTTTTAGGCACCAAAACTACTTAGTTAGGTTAAGAATAGAGATCATGTTTGTGTTTAAAACGTAACGCAACGCAACGCAACGCAACGCAACGCAACGCAACGCAACGCAACGCAACGCAACGCAACGCAACGCAACGCAACGCAACGCAACGCAACGCAACGCAACGCATGAGTGACCATAGTATGTGTCAACAATACCTAAAGACTTTTGGTTTCACACGGGACACATACTGTGATCTCTAGGGTGAAAGTTTGGTGTTGCTTAAACCATCTATCTAACCCCCCTGCTGCCCTATGTGGACTTTCTGGCTCTTTTTATACTGTGTCAGAGTACGTTGGAGTTAGCTGATATCTGCATCTCACAGAAACACTCAAGGGTGCATGTAGTGTGAATATCACACACCCGGGTGACAAAGCATTGAGGACCTGGGAATGTGAATGGGCTTTTATACCTATAGTATATGTAAATATCCCAGATATTTCATGTAAAATTTGTATGTAAAATAACAATATTTAATACGCTATATATGATATTTCAACTAGCCAAAAAGTGTAAAGAAGATGGTATTTCCAAATTAGACAAAGCATTTTTTTTATTTCATAAAACTTTTTTTTTAACTGTATCTTTTGTTGTTGTTGTTGTTTGGGGATTTTTTCTGTATTATTAGCTATCTTGATAAATTGCGCCAACTTGGTTAAGGTGAAGATGAAATCATTCTGAAAGGTGTTTTTTCTAGTTATGTTTTAATTAAATTATCATAATAATACCTTTAAAATGCTGAATTTATTTTAAAAAGTTGCTTGAATGATGTAATATGCTGCATATTTTTGTTTTGTTTTTATTACTGTTAGCATTATCTTTATGTATAATGTTACCTATGTAATTTCCTTATTTTCAAAATAAATGTTTTAATTGGACCTCACATGACTTAAGAACTCAAATCACAGTCAAATTTAGAATCAAGGTTAATGTATGAATTTGAAGGGAATGATGTGAATTCCTTAGTGACAGCAGTGTGACTAAGGTTTTTTTCTCATTGATCTCTGCACTCTCAAATGAGAGAAAAAGCAGAGGAATCACAGCAGGTCCCATGAAATCATTCAATTTTATGACGGATTTTATTCTTATATTGCAGTCTGAAACGATGGCCTGACACCATGACAAATTTTCATGTGTGTGAGCAGGGAGTTGATAAGATTGGCAGAGGGCTTCAACAAAGTCCCTAACATTTGGAATAAGAGTAAAATTGTCCTGGTATGTTTAACTGTATATATTCTCAAAAAAAAAAAACAACTGGATGTGAATTATTCCTTACTTATTTTGTTTTTCATTTATGAAACATTCTGTGTAAGTCCTACTGATGCCAGTTTTCTGTTAGTGCATGTGGCAGCCAGGAAGCTCACTGTAGTGTCAGCACTCTGTCAGACTGCAGTGCTGACAGAGTGCTGCATACTGTACGACAGTATTGTTTAGTGTCAGCACCGCAGTGTCATCTAATGTGCTCAGTGAATCCTGCACTGTCTCCTGACCCGCCAGATCACTCCCCTCCTCTACACATCACAAGTGCAAATTAATACACACCAGCTCGCGTAGTTGCATGCACACACACGACACACCAGCAGCAACAGAGATCACACACAGCAGTTCTATGTTCAACCAAATTACAGCATGCACATAATGAAATAAACATACAACAGAAAGCTGAGTGGTGAAAAAGAAACTCTGATAAACCCTCTGTATGCTACCTGCTCAGCACCAGACAGCAGACAGACACAGTTAGTGACTAGGGCGGGAACATAATGGAGAATTTAACAGCTAGGGAGCTAAAATTTTGGCCTGAACAGTACGATTCAGCTGTAGTATAGTATAGTATAGTATAGTATTCAACAATACTTTAATTCTTGTATCCCTCTGCGCATAAAGTGTGCTTTTCAAAACTAAGCTTTAAAAAATATTATACATTATTTTCTTTTAAAACATCAGTCCTTATAGGTGATATCAAATATTTATTAATTTTCAGAATTTCAACCCTTTAAATGCCAGGGTTTTGTGATGATGCCACCATGTTTTCAGATTTAAAAAAAGAAAAAAAATGTTATTGTTATTGTTATTTTCAATTCAATTATTTTACTATATGCTATGTATTTTTTATTTTTATTATTATCACAGCCTGGGATATGTCAATAATTAGCAGCAACATTGATTTTTATACGTTAGTATTTTTTCACAGTGTCAAATATTCACACTCACACCACTCTGCACACAAAATGCAATTTTCAAAATCAAGTTTTAAAAAATATTATACATTAATATTATTTTATTATTTACATTAACATTATACATATAAGTATATTATATATCTTAGATTTTTTAACCAACATCAGTCCTAATCATAAATGTCAAATATTCATTAATTTTCACAATTTTAACCCTTTAAATTTAGGTGAAAAAAAGCACAAAAAATAATTATTTTCCATATATCATTCAATTGTCATTATTATTAATTTTTGTTTTGTTTTTTAGTTATCACAGACTAGGAAATGTTAATAATTTGCAGCAACATTGTTTGTGACAGTGCACCTAGTAGAAATAGCATATATTTTCTCCATATGCCCAATATTTTAAAAATGTCATCATCAGATAGAAAATAGTAAAAAAAAACCTATTCCAAAGCAAAACCCCAGTATGACACCAAGAATAATACAGTGCATGTTTTTATGCTTTGATGGCTGTGGGATTTAAAATTGCAGTTTGAATGGGTTTCATTGGTGCATTTTTTGCACTTAAGTAGACTTGAAATGGAAAAACAGCCTGCAGAACTATTTGATAGGCAATGCTGGGGAGTGTTAGCACTGCACACTGATATCATCATATACTGTAAACCCCAGGGAAATTCCAGGAAGGTATGAGGGTATGAAAAAATAGATACCGCCCAAGCCTACTCAAGACAACACATTTGAACATTTTAGCCGTACTGCTGGTGAGTGTTCCAGCTGAGATAGCCCGACATGATGCAACTGGACAAAACCAAGCAAATGAATAAAACATTACAAATTACAAAAAACATTTTGCATATATAGGAACACAAGCAAATGCAGAAATGCTAGTCGTCGGATACATCAACATCATCATTAACAATGACCATCCGCCAAAGATGTTGAAAAGTGCACAAAAAAAGAAATTATGCTATGCATTTTAAAAAAAGTATTTTGGAGGATTTGAGAAGACAAATAGAGACAGACAGGAAATGAGACAGAGGGAAGTGGGGGAAAGCCATGCAACAAATGTCCCTTCTCAAACCAGCAGCCCAGTCACCAGAAGAAAATGTTGGCATTGTACATTACTGCAAACCAAGGATACATTACATTTGTATGGTTCATATGTATTGTATCAACATAAAGTAATACATTTCATGAGCTGACTTTGTCATCTGGAGGTGGAAGAGATGGTGGATGGCATTTTACGCCTGTCAAGCATTGAGTCAAATGTTAAGTTGACTGAATTGAGAATAAAGGTTAAGGTAATTTTGTAATGATTCATCTTGTCCTCTCAAATTCAGTCAACTTAAAAATCCAAGGCAGCCCAAACACTAATTGAAGTTGAAGCAGTTAGGCACCAGTTAGGCACCATACATGGATGATTTTTGCAGAATCCGCAACAATATTGGTTATTTTCTACGAACACATTGTTGCATTTGATGCTGGAGCAGTGCAACTAAAAGTGATTGTTTTTTGTTGAGACATCTCCAGCAGGGATTGTGCCCCCAAACTGGGGAGGTAAATCCAAAACATGATCCTTTCCTGATGATAACCAAGTGGTTCCTGTGCCTAAACCTAATCACACATTAGCCAAAGTATTGATGAAATGAAAAGTTTCAGTGTACTTGCAACATAATAAAGTATAAATGTATCTGTGGTTTGCAGAAACGTACAATGCCACATTTATTTGAGCAGTTGGGTTGGGTCATAGAAATTCCTGTAGAGATTCTATATAAGGGTGTACCTTTTTTTTAACATTTGGGGGAACACATATTCAGAGTAGGGTCTGGGGGTCCTCCTCAAAGAAATTTTGAATGTCAAACTGCATTTACTGCATCAATTCATGGTTCAAATGTGTTGGTACTTCCTGTTACCGAGCGTAGTGGCCTCATTTTTTTTAATGTTTTACGACACATTGCAACCATTGCTTTTGAGGTTGAAAACTGCCACCCCCTACTTTATCAGAGGCATAATTGCATCTATGTTGCATTCGAACAGATTGTCGAGATATAATTACTACTACTACTCGCATACTACTACTGGGGTTAGTGCTGCTTAAGGCAAGATAACTTTAAGACTTGAAGATTTAAGATATTCAAATGAAAAAAATTAAAATTAAAAAATACTAAAAAATCTACAATCTACAAAAAATTACAATTTTACAATGACCCAAGTCGAAGAAAAAACCAAAACAAACAACAAACATGAACTGGTATCAATTACTTAGTATTGTTGGTAATATTTCCCCAATATTAACTGTAACATTAAACATCACTCTGTCATCTGGCATATTTTCTTGGCATTCTTGTGTTCATCACTCTGTTTTATGGTTTGTTTTTTTTTTTACCCACTTTTACCTTTTTCTTGATAAGGGTGGGGTTGGAGGGGGTGAAGGGAGGCTCACGTCACAAGATTCGTCTTTTTTGAACATTTTGCCCTTTTTCGTGTTATTTATTTGTTGTTATTGTTATTAGCTCTCTTTGTGGTCAAATTTTTTTTCAGTGTCTTCCTTGCTCATTTTTTTCAGGTTAAGGCAGATTGATCAAACCTTTTGGCCACTGGGCCAGTGGTCCACTCAGTAAACCATCATACAGACAACAGCAATTTCTAATAGTTCCAATGAGACACCCAGTGCCTTTTAGCAGCCCGGTGTGGAAACACATTTTGACAAATAAAGGCCAATTAGAGGCTCTGTCTGGTTACCATGACATTTATTTCATAAAAATTCTTTAGATGTATAAACTGGGTTATTGGTGACCCACTGGAGATGTCAGTTAGCTGCTTAGCTAGCGCATAAAAATATAAATGTTTAAACTTTTGTCAATATGGACGTGCTACACACATGGTTAGCTTGGTAAGATTCTCTACAAATCAATCATTAAGTTTATTTTACTAGAAGTATGAGCAGCAACAAAGTAATATCGGCAGAGTAAACAAGACAGATGCAAAAACAAAAGACAGATTTAAATGGACTATTTGACTGTACATCCATATTAGCTGAGCAACAATTTTGCGTGAAAGGAAAAAAAAAGCCTGATCCATATATGTAGATGGCTTTTCCAAATACAAGCCTGTTGAGTTCAGTGTTTTAAGTAAAGTTTAACGGTTTTGTAATTTTTCTCATTAGCTGTCTGTGTTCTGTATACACGTTAAATTGGTGAATATGATTTGGCTCTTTCTCTCTGAATGTTCAGACATTGCCATACTTTAGCTTTAGCTGCCATCTTGGTAAAAGTTAGAGAACAGATGCATCTGTTTTGATTCCATCCACCACTTTTTACTGTGGTGGAAATTTGGTTTTGTTTCGCCCTTCTTTTTGTTCATTTGTGAGTAGTTATAATACAGCTTGGTATTCTCTGTGTTCCAGTGAAAGCCAGCAGGCTGTTGGCTGCAAATGGCACATGGCTCAGAAGCCCTGCTTTAATTTATCATAAAACAAAAGCCATTTTTCTTTCTTCCAGGCTCAGTGACAACTCCAGCACTTCTCACATCATTTCACCTTCCACCCTTCCATGCTCTACGACTGAGACAGTGTGTCTGTCCTGACATGAGCAATGTATTATTACCACTATAAAGTGAGGAGGCGAGTAAGTGATACTTAGCGTGTGTGATGATGGGTCGTGGCAGGAAGATGAACAGGTTGGCCTGTGTTAGTCACCAGCCACTGTGGACTGTCACTCCTGACTGAGTGACTAATGGCAACCCTACAACTCTGTATGCATGTATGTGTGTGTGCGTGCGGATTGTGTTTGAAAAGGAGACGTGCGTGTGTGTGTGCATATGGTCAAGGTTTGGCCGCTCCACACACATAATCTCACACAGGGAACGGCCAATCCATCACATTTGCTGATTCACTGAAGGAAGAGGGGCCGCGCAGGACTCTGCTTCCTGTCCATCCATCCGTTTTCACTGACTTTCAGTAGTTTTGGCAACAAGGATGCAAGCCCACACTCATGCTGTCGCGCTGCCCTCACGCAACTAATTATATAAAAGTAACATCCTCAATGGCTTCAAACAACAATGGCAACTTTCAACTCTTTGAAACTTGGAGCGACATCACTTCTCTTGTGCTGCTTTAAGACACCTTTTACAAGTAAGTCTTTGAACCCTGAGCAAACTGGTGCGATTTCTTTCACAAACATGGGAAAAAGGTAATGAGCAACTTGGTAAGAAATGTTCTACAAACTGCAAGCAATTAGTAGATTTAGAAAATTGTTGGAGAATGTCTAAGGAAAAAAAAAAGTTTGTATCAATGGTAATAATCATAATTAAAGTTAAGTATTCAAAAGTAATTATTTTGTGTGTGTGTGTGTGTGTGATTTCCTTATATTTTATTTTTTCCCTTATTTTTACATCATTCTTTAAACTAATTTTCAGGAAGAAAAGACAAAAGAAGAAATCAAATCTATTTGCTCAGGTTGCAAAGGGTTAACCTATTTCTTTATTTATTTTAGAAGCACCGATTCCATCAGTGAGATAACAGCCAGTCAAATGACTTTTTGTCTGAGTAATGAGCAATATTGAGCCTTAAAGTCATGCTGGCACTGCATGAACAGTTTTCCAGGGAAATATGGTCAGGTTAAAGTACCCGTTTACCTTGATGATGTTTTGGAGGTGTGTCTTTTATTCATCCTTGTAATTTTTAAATTAATCTACGGGAAAACTGCGCTCAATGTGTCCCAGATTTTTAGTGAAAAATAGTACAGCAAATCCATCATATTTTTATAGCTTCTTTACAAAACTACTTACCATATCAAATCTGTCACATATTAACTTTCATTGGCAACTTAACCCTTTGAAACATGAGCAAAATTGGCTTGATTTCTTTCAAAATCATGAGAAGAAGGCAATGAGCAAAGAAAGAAGAAATTGCCCGAAATTCAACAAGAAATTACTAAAAACTAAAATCAAAACAAAATTAGTTAAAAAAAAAAAGAAACAAAACAAAAACAAACCTTATAAATGTAGTTGTTTTTTTAACCTAGCTTATAGTATTTTACCTAGCTTTTTCTTTTTTCCCCGAACATTTCTCCCAAGACAATTTTCCCTATTTATTTTAAAAATAACTCCCTAAACCCAATAACTTCTTTTAATTTGTGGAACATTTCTTACTGAGTTGCTCATTGCCTTTTTTACCATGTTTTTTTTTTTTTTTTTTAAGAAATCACACCAATTTGCTGGTGGTTCAAAGGTTTGACTATGTGTGAAATGTGTCTGAAAGTAGAAAAGTGATGTTGTTTCAGGTTTGCATCCAGGAATTGTTGGTTAGTGTTTGTTAACAGTATTACGAGCAAAAGTGAAAGCCAACGCCAGAATCTTTATTTTGGATTGAGCTTCAGCTAATTATATTTGCATTTTTCAGCACTGTGTCTGCAATTTTTGAAGCCTCGTCTCTTATCAGTTGTTTTTTGATGACCTTGGAATGAGAACAAGTGGTCTTTCATCAACATTTAAACTCTCTTTTTCTATCTTATCTAATCTGCTATTTAAGTTGACCAAACACGCTTCTAAATTACCATATTTTCAATTAATTTGATCCCCTTGTAATTGAATAAGGTATTCCGTTTTCTGATTGCAGAATGGCAATCAGTCCTTGTATTGTTTGAGCATGATAGAAAACCTTTTTCTTTCAAACTGTGGTTGAAGGACTAAACCAATGTTTTTGTAACCAATATTGTTGGTCAATTTTACAACCATGCTGTGATTCCTCACAAAGTGTCACAATGTGCATCTTACAATAAACCTTCAAGACAGCATTAGTTTGAAAAAAAAGATTTTAAGAGTGATCTACTCGAGAGAACATGACATACGTGTTTCACAAAGTGAGTGTAAGCTCAGTAGAAATGTATTTTGATAGATTTGACTTATTCCTGTTTTGTGACACCATCCAGGATGAAATGCTACCAGTGTTCTACATTTTCATGACTTACTTTTAATTTCTTTATAAGTAAGTGTCCCCAAAGGAAACTATTAAAAAAAAAAGAAAAAAAAAAGGCCACGATGTCAGTAATATCATACGGATTTTGCATTGGTGCAAAAAATGCTTCCCCAAATTAAAATAAAATAAAATAAAATAATCATTACATGATGTTGACTGATGTTTTTAATGTATTTTTCTTTTTCTTTTTTTTTTTATTGGTCTCCGACCAGATCATAGATCTGTTTCAAGGCCCCTTTTGGCCTAAGATAGCTAACGTTACATCAACCAGACTGCAATTACAACCAGATCAGTTTATCAATGGCTCTGATAATTATACTGACTGGACTTGAGAGTTACGTAAAAATCCACAGAAGCTGGACTTATCGTAATGCTACATAACAGTGCCTTGTATTTTGCTTCATTCATACTAAAGTTAGGCAACTAATGTTATTAATGTAATATTCAAATCTTTTTCCTAACAGCAGGTAGCGTTAACTAACTAGTGCTTTCGGCGTAAGATCTCGGCACCAAAAGCCACCTTTCGTGTCTGCATGATAAGCTGCTGGATGGCAACAGCCGAGAACGTGGCCAGGCAACCATTCATGGGGTTATTAAAAACTGACAGACAACTGGATGGCACCTGCCATAGCAGCATGATATGTGGATAGGGCGGCTTCACTTGAGAACGTAGCTGGATGGAACCTCTCATGTCTGCATGATACGCCGCAGGATGTTGTCAGGCTGAAATGCTGCCAGTAACAACATAATATAAGGGGTGTGAAGGTCCCTATAGGGTGAGAAAGAGGGGTGGTGGATCATAGAGTGCAATTAATAATTTCACACCTACCATTATTGTAATATGACATGCATCTGTTTCTATTATTGCCGTGCCTCTCTCCCCCTCTCTCCCCCTTCTCTCCCCCTCTCTCTTTCTCTTTCCTTTTTTGCCATGATTGTATTTCATTTGTTATTTACGACATCTATTGCTCGTCTGTCCGTCCTGAAAGAGGGATCCCTCATCATCCTTGTACCGCTCTTCCTGAGGTTTCTTCCTTTTTTTTTTTCCCTGTTCAGGGGTTCTTTTTTCGGAGTTTTTCCTTGGGTGATGTGAGGGTCTAAGGGCAGAGGGATGTCGTACACTGTAAAGCCCTCTGAGGCAAACCATGTTTTGTGATAATGGGCTCTATAAATAAAACTGACTTGACTTGACTTGACTTGGATGGGTCCAACAAACCCCTGACTTTCATGAGGGAGTTTGTGTTTTGCTTTCTGTCTGAATGGTTTTTTTTTTCCATTTTTCTAAACCTGACCATGTGCCTGTTTCCTAATAATCCGTGCCACCATGTGCGTCTGTTGACGTCCCATCGTTGGTTTCCATGGGCTTTTGTTGTTTAACCATAACCATGTGCAGCATCATCCCACCATGTGATTCCGGTGAAATCACGGTAGCGGCATCCCGGAACTTAAATAGCAAACACAGAAGGATACCTAAAGTGTAATGTGTAGACGTGGAAGTCCACTTACAAGGCATCAGTGTGACAACTTGGGATGAGAACGTGTTGCCTGGACCCAACAGGGGCTTTAACTGAGTGATCTGTAGCTGCCTGACAAAGCCATGATCTGTTTTGAGACCATCAACAAGGTTAACAAACAAGCATGTTTAAATTGAAACATCAGTCAACATCTCTTATCATATGTTGTATATTTTGTGGAAACATTTTTCAGTCAATGGTGGAACAACAAAGACATGATGGGTTACAGTGTGAAATGCCTGCTCCATTAATTTTAATAGAAGTGGCATCAAAGTCTGGCACCAATTGAACACTGTCATTGACATCATGACCTTTCCCTCTTTTATAAAGTTTAGTTTCATTTCTGTTACCAGGGATGGACTGAGGTCAAAAGCTACAATGTTGTAATTATCAGAGATTAAATTGTTTTATTAGACTTAAACTGGCAGGACACTGCTGCACATTTCAAGCATTTCCAAATAAAAATAATGCATTTACTCCTGCACTTTCCTTTATATATTTGGTCAGAGAGTGAACTTCATTAAGACCAGTTACTTTCACAAAAGTAAAATTTAGTGGACTCACAACATGGGTGAATAGTTTGGCTCACAGTGCACTGCATATAGAGCCTGGAAATAGTGCTTCTTTCTAATTATTGAATCAAGAATTGATTGTGAATCAAATTCTGACACAAGAATCTGAGTCTAATCCAATTGTGAGATTCCTAGAGTCAATTTTCCATTTTTGAAGCCTCACAATGTTCTCCCCTTATGTATGTGGTTGCAGAATGGGTTTTTACACCTAGAAAAACAGCTTCCTTTTCCACTTGCTAAGAGTGTGGCTTGTGCCTTTGTTTGTGGTCTACAATCTCTCTGCTGGGCCTGTAATCTGAAAACATGACCAGCTACCCGCTCCCCCAGCTGAAGGTGAAGCCATTTATGAGCATGGAGGGTTGGAGGCTTGCATGTGCGTAGCAACAGGGCAGAAACCACGGACATGGCGGTGTAGCATGCAATGTCATACCAGTAAATAATACTTACATAAATATCTGCACCATAAAATCCATCCTGGTAAACAACACTGCAGAGGATGCAAACACAAACAAACAGACAAACAAACACACAATAAAACAAAAACATCCATATTAGTGCATGTTGACATGCAGGCACTGGGCTAGCTACCAACCAACCCCCATCTCCACGGTCCAAAACACAACCCCCCAAAAGAAAAGACATAAGAGGGGCAGAGGCGAAGGGGAAATACAGCAGGCACCCCTCTCTGCTCTCTAATGGCTGGGTAAGGAGGCTGGGAAGGTCCAAAAATACTCTCACTATGTCATGGAGTCCAATCAGCAGCATTATATTCAGACTGTGTGTTTAACTTAAAATGTTTATAGTGATCTTTATAGACTACTGACCCAATGCAAGCCACTGGAGAGAATCAGGGGACAAAAATCAGCGCCTTAGATTTATATTTTACTATAATTTTTTAAAATGTATTTTATTTACTTATCAACAAAAATATCTGGAATTAATTTATTTTAGATTTAGTTAAAGTATTCATTCCAACTATGCAATTTTGCATTTCATATGCAAAAAGTATTTTAGGGTTATGTCAAGGAGCGTAGACCTCTCTTTAGTACACAGCTTGCACAGTTTGAACCGATATTATTGGGAGTATAAATTGGGAAATATAAGTAAAGACTTTATGTAGGAATGTAACAGGAGTAGGATCCAGCACACTCAGGTCGTGTTTAGATAAGAATGGGGCTACTAAAAATTCTTTTCGTTCGAAAGTCTTTTCGTTGCATTTTTTAAAAATCCTGGTCCCATGAGAATGATTCTTAACGCTGTAGTATGCATGCCAGGCCAGTAGTTGGCGGTGTAACTTTGTAATGACACACTATAGAAGAACACCACATGCATGCGTGAAGTGTGGCTGTGTGTGTGGGTTGCATTTTCAAAAGATTACACTCTGGAACCTGGTTTCAAAATTTGCGTTTTCAGACCACCAAAATGTTGTCATATGAATGCAAGGCCGAACCACAACGAAAGTTTAATATTTTCATGCAAGTAACCGTTGCTGTATAAAGGTTCCTTTAGGGCTTTTTCTTACACCGGGGACAAAGCAGCATAACTCTTATTGCCAGTTTCAGACCAGTTTTATGTCCAGCACCCTCCTTCTGTAAGTAGCAAACAACCTTGCACCCATCTTTGTGCCCTGTCTGTCTTAAAATGAGGTGGACATAACAAGGACATTATTTGAAATGATAAACATCCTTAAAACGTTCTTTGAACATTAGAATAAAATGTTTTCTTTAAAACCTTATTTCATTGTGTAGGTAACATTAGCCAGTGTTGTGGGAATGTTCCCTGTTATCTGACAATGTTAAAGATAATATAATAATTTCACTCCTGGGAAGTTGAACTCTTTTGGCTTCGTGCACCACTCAACAACTTTCATAGGAATGAACAGGCCCCGCCTCCACCAGCTGGAGATAAGGTTGCTAAAGTCATGCATGACAAAGACATCTGATTGCCATTTCATAAATGCGTGTTTCTCTATTCTTGTGTCCTGATCTGCAGTGGAATCCCTTGTCTAAAGATATGAAAGCACCGTAGGACTATTAGTGCCGAGATTATGCAAGTTTATCTGTGTGAGAGAGAAAGCATTTCTCATCCAGCCTCCAATAAAACGGCAGGATGTTGCTGTCAGTGCTGCATCATGATGGAGTTCCGCTCAACAAAAATGGCTCCTCGGAGGACCAAGCTTCCAATTTCTACAGCCAATCGACTGGTAACACACCGTTTGAGCTATCTCCGATAACCAATAACTTCTCAAATGTCAAAGTGGCCAGAAAGCTGCTTCACTCATTAAAATGTATTCTGTGGTACTGCAGCAGTTACATGTACACACTGGTTTATTGATACCATAGGCTGTCCTGTCAGGCCCTCTTTGAGACATAAAGAAAATGAACACACACACACTCTTACCCTGACCCTAACCATCACAACTAAATACTTGATCCTAAACCTAACTTAACTTAACCTGAACCTTAAAATTAAGTCCTAACCCAAAGACAGACCTTTGAAGAAGTGAGGACTAGCCAAAATGTCTTCACTTGTCAAAAGTGTCCTCGCTTTATTGCTTAATAACATTGATCCTCACCATGTGGCAAGTACAAGTTTACACACACACACACACATGCACACACAAAAGCAAACTCAGTTCTCTAGCCGTGTCACAGGATCTATTTGGAGTCGGGTCGCCGCCACTTGAGACAGTTTTAATAAAAATACATCATGGTCCACATTAATAATTCACCATCTGACTGCCACTGGGGCAATTAAGCGGTGCAGCAGCGTTAATGAAAGTACAATCTGTAGCACATATCTCTTTATCAGGACCATGCCTGGCTGTTCACCCAAACACATATCTCCCTGATCCTATGTGACAGTTCCAGGGCTTGTTTTCAGAAGCACTGAAATATCTTATATAACCGTTAGGGATTGTTTAATGCATTACACAAGCTTTTTATTCTTCTTTGTTTTTTGGGGGGTTTTTTGTTGATAACTTTGGCTGTGTTCATGCTAATGGCATACATTTAGGCAAGATTGTGTATTTTTTTTTAATCTGTGAATTTCCAGCTCAGCTCCTCTAATAAGTCTAAAATACACTGTGGAAACAAAATCATTACATTCATCCTGTTAATTGCAATAAAATGCTCCTATGAAACCCATTCAAACTGCAATTTTTGATCCCACAGCCATCAAAGCATAAAAACATGCATTGTATTTGTATTATTTCTGTGTGTCATTTGGGGCTTTTGCCATGGAATTTATAATTTTTGCCATTTTTCACCTGATAATACCATATTCATTTATTTATTTATTTACCATATTTTGCATGTGGGGAAAATACATGCTATTTCCACAAGTGCACTGTCACAATCAATGCTGCTGCTAATCACTGATATATCCCAGGTTAATGATCTTCCAAGCATGTAGTATATTGAAAATAATTCATTTTATTGTTGTTTTTTTTTTCTCCTAAAAACATAGTGGAGTCATAATAATAACCTGGCACTTCAAGGGTTAAAATCCTGAAAATGAAGGAATATTTGATATTCATAATTAGGACTGATGCTGGTTCCAAATTACGACAAAATTATTAAATTCAAACAGAAAATCCTAATAATGCATGATAGTTTTCAAAGCTTGATTTTAAAAAAAAAAAGAAATTTGTCAATGGAGCGATATGAGTGTGTGTAATATTAAAGTGGGCCCTAAGGGTTAATGTCTCTGTGTTGGATGGAATGTTTTGTATTGAGTTTTTTTTTTCATTTTATTAACAAATATGAAATATAAATGTTATACCATAGATTCATTTAAACGATTCATTATTTTTAATCTAGATATGATTTTTCTTGGAATCTGTCAGAATAAAACAACTTTATTTAAATATTTTTGACGTTTGCATTGATTTGTTAATAGGAATGACAAATTTAATCAAATTTACATTTTCTTTTGAGAAATTGTACATCATGGTTACAGACCAGAGATTAACGAAATAGCATTCATTTATAGTTGTTACTTTATTAGTGCAACATTCATATTCATTTTAAATGTAATGTAACCAAAAAATAATATTCTATATTTTCAGCAGATGTGGTTATTATCAGAATAAAAAAATAAACAGTACATGTTAATCTTAAGAGAAAATCATATGTTTTAAGTTATTTGATATTTAAAAAAAAGTTTGTACCCTCTGGTCATCTAGTTTCAGTGACACTCTCATTTTCTATTTGCTGCATAACTTTGTATTGTGTACAGATGAAAAATGTGATGCTCACTGGTCCCCCTGAGCTACTGTCCTCAATGTTTAGCTTTACATGTATTTGCATCCACCTATTTATCTGTGCTGTTTTCAATCTGTGCATTAAAAGTGACCTGAAGATACCAGAAATATAAAAAAAATAAATAAATAATAATGATCTGCAAAATGTTTTTGCTTGGTGGAAAAAAAGGTGTATTGATAAAAAATCACAATGTGATGAAGAGCAATAGAAACAGACTTAAAGAAAAAATTATCAAGCATGTGACTTGAACAGCAGTCAAGCTTCCACTGATGTGACAAAAACATCAGATGTATGTGGATCGATGACGAGAATGTAATCTTCCTCACAACAATATATGGAAGATGAAAAAACTGTCATAAATTCATTATGTTCAACATGTTTTTATTTCTATTATTTGAGTTTTAACTTAGCTTTTTTCAGTTTTAATGCCCTCTCCTTCTGCAGTGGTTAAATAGGGCCTAACTGTTTACTCCATGTACAAATTCCTAATATTCACATAACGGCAGTGACTGAAAACTCACAATAAATCGTAGATGGAATCTGACCAGTGTGAGCAGCAGAAAAAAAAAAAAACTCTGCTCCCATCCTTAAATAGACTCCCAGCCAGCCTCCTTAGTGTCCATTTGCTTGCAGTCATAAAGAGCAAAATAAATAAAAAGAGCCACCAGAATAATGGCAAATCAGATCTGACTGCCCACAATACACAGCTCCGCTTGGCTCGTCTCCAGAGCAATCAGCCATGGAGGGTCAGCCAGAGATGCTGCTGGGGCTGGGAACATGTTTTTCTCTTTTCTTCTTATTTATTTATTTATTTATTTATTTGTGGCAAAGGCTAAACTCTAAAAGTGGTCACAAAGTGGAGGACCTCCCGCCATGAACACAGCCTCTCTCAATGACACCACAGTACAAGGCCAAATTGACAATCATTTCCCATGAGTCCGTGCAAAGGCACATGTCTCGGAGCATGCCCATTGGTTGATTCAGCATGCTGTGGAAGTGGGGGGAGTGTGTTATCGCTGTGAGGCGAGGCTGGCATGCACCGCTTCGCTGAGTCTGAGCATAGAGATTCAGGACTTGCCATTGGATAAGGGGAAGAGAGAAGGAGAGACCGAAGAGGAAGAATGACAACAGGACGAAAGCAAAGAAAGACTGCTCACCCTCCATAAGCTGGAATGTGGGGAGGTGGAGCGGCCGCCCTGAATGTGTTGTACACGGTCCGTCCTCGACCTCTTAGGTGGGCTCCTCTGTATGCTGCTGCTGCACTGGCTGTGGGGTAGGGAAATCCTGGTACTGGAGACAGAGAACAGAAAATGATGCAGACCTTCCCTGATGTCACAACATCCAAAGAATGAGTGCACAATTTCCGGTTAAGACAGGTTATTTTCGTAGTATTCACTCAGTACATTTACACTATGTTAAAAGAAAAGTTAATTTATTGCGTTAGTCTGACGAAAACTGGACTTTTAAAATACATGTAAACACCATAGTCTGACTGGAATCGTACTACGTCAAATTCCTCGAAGTTGGACTAACACACCCAGATAATACAGTTGGGTGTTCTGGGGGTAATGCAGTTCTTTCATGAATGTACTTCAGTCAGACCTAAACTGGCCTATGCGTCCTGCGCATGCTCCCTAGTCCAGCACAGGGCTTTGAGTCGGAAGTCAGACAGCATAAGTTTCTATAAGAAAGTTGGGAAAAACATAAAAAGAAGAAAGAAGAAAACAAAACAAGGCAAAGGCACAAAGCAATGTGTAGAGTACATTCAAAATGTACAGCACTAAAATTTTCCCCATGTTGTCACAGTTAAGGGCCATCCACACCATGAATAACTATAACTATAAAAAGATTCCAACTCAAGTGGATGGTGGAGACCACACTACAACTATAACGGCAACAAAAGTAGCATATGATATTGTGTGGATCAATATAAATACTAATATCCAATCAGAATGTGTCTTATTTAGACTTCACCTCTAACATAGATCCTGATATCTAATTTGGACCACAAAATGTATTTTTGGAAAAGATGTATGAAGCTGTGGACTATTTTACTGTTTGGTTTTCTTTTATCCGTATAAAATTAGTCATCAGTAATTGATTCATCTACTTTACCTGACTATAGCAGATTCTGGCCAGTAGAGGGCAGTGTTTTACTGCTCTCAGGAGAAGAAGATGAAAGAAAAAAGTACTGAGTGTTGATTAAAAAACGTCACCTTATTATGATGGTTTATGGGCTACATAATGAATTTTGAATTTAGATCCAAAAATTCTGAATTTAAAGTGTTCAATCTGGTGTCATCAGGACATTTCAGTTACATTTTTCTACAAAATAAAGTTTCAGTAGTGCTTACAATATTGACTTCATAATTGCAACTTATCTCTTTGATTTGGTATTTAGTACCGACCTTTAACATGGTATAATCACTCAATCACAGCTCTTAACAGCTATATTAATATTGGGCTGCAGATGACACAAAAATGTAATTTGAGCTGACACATGCAGCCAAATGGTCTCTGGCACTTGTGGGGTCTCTGAAGTTGGTTTTGTCTTCACCGATGTCCTCTTTTACCGTCGCCATAATATCAGCAAACTGATGCTGACTCATGAATGAAACTTGTCTTCCAAAAAAACAAACGATTATCATTATAGACTGCTTGATTTCTTATTTTCTATTGTCTTTGAAGAATTTGGTGAACACATATCTTTCTAGTTTTCTGTTTGTTTCTCTTCAACCTCCTTGCAACGTACAGCAGTAGCAGGTCATCAATATCCATATTTATGGAGTGCATAGCAAGTGCTCTGTGCTTCTGTTTACAGAGTGCTATTGTTCATCAGCATGAATGTTCACATCCTGATCATTATGGTCATAGTTATAGTGCTTGGTGTGGATGGCCCTTTAGACATGCAACCTGTTTGCAGTTTTTTTAGTTTGTGATCTAATAGGTCAAAAAGAAGACAGTCAAAGTCAAGTAACTAGCTGAAAAGGGGCATATAAAAGTAGGACAGTACAAGGACAAGGACAGTACTCTAATTAAATGGCCTAATCAAGCTATCACTGCAATTCAACTTAACTGTGCATGTAAACATGCTTCTAGTGTCTGGTAGAGCAAAAAGAGCTGTACAACTGTAGCTGACATTAGCATTTGAATTCTTGAGAGAATGTGTCAAGTGTTCTCCCATTTCCAGGTGTGTAAAAACTGTGAGGAGGAAGAAAGAATAAAGATAGGGAGAGTGGCGCTGGAGTGGAGCTATTGCAGTGGTATTGTTATTAATTTATCATTAATCTTAATTGGGGACGACTGACACAAAGCTTAATTTGAGAGCCCGGGTGAGTGAAGGTTGAGAAGGAGATCGAGGTGCCATATCCAACCCTAATTATACATCTCCTCAAAAAGGAGATCTAATAAAATGCTAATAGAAACAGTGAATCATTCATTGACCTGATGAAAAATGGAAGGTTTGAGCCAAAGGATAAGAGTTTCTCAAAGAGAGACAAGGAGAGGAGTAAGACTGGTAATTGTTCCTATTCATCTTTTGTCACCTTGATTTTAGGACCGAGTGGCCTGGCTACCCCTAAAGTCACAGTGATGCTCCCACCAATGCTATTCCACTTTGCTGTTTTCATACAGCTTGGATGAAAATGAATGCTTAGCATATGCAGATGGAGAACTACTGGGACTCATTTTTAGTTGGGTTTCTATGTAAATTTAACAAACTTTTCAACCAAATTTTTAGAAAATTGGCAAAACCAAACTTGGGAATTGATAACAAGGTAAACCAACACGTTCTCATTTCAAGTTGTCACTTATCGCCACTCTGTCACTCCAAGGCATGTGAAAAGTCTAGAGATCCCAAGTCATGTCTTAAGTCCTTTATGGAAAGTCTAAGTTAAGTCACAAGACCTCATAAGCAAATTCCAAGTTAAATTAGGTAGAGTTAGTTCGGTGTGGCTGCATTCTCAATTGATGCCATGTTGGATGTATGTCCAAACACTGTCAAAGTGGCAGTTTTTAACCAGTACATAATCAGTGACGATAGAGGGTATGCACGTGAAGTCACAGCACTTGGAAGTCACTGCAGTTACATCCACAATCTTTTTACAGACTGCCAAAAGACAAAGAAAAGAGAAGCAAATGGATCGCTGCAATTCACAAAAACAATTAGAATCCAGGCACCAAAATGTGGATTTGTGGTTCCCATTTAGCTTTTTTCTGAATATCATTTTCAGTTTTGCTTTGTTTTTAAGTCTAGTGGCTGATGAAATAAATTAACTTTGAAATGTGTGGGCAAGGCTTTTGTATGCCTTCAGGTTTTGCACTGGGTATTTTCATCAAAATCAGGTTATGTTAGGATAAGTGATTTCTGGCCACATGTCAGTGTCCATGGACTGATGGTTCTTCCATAAGTTGTAAGGATCAAGTCCAACTGCCCTAGCAGATAATCGTTTGTTTTACTCCCAGTTTCGCTGTTTCCACTGCTAAACTCTGCCAGGCTGATGGATGTTTTGCCACAAGTGACTTAAATGTGTACCCGCTATTGTCTCTTGATCAACCAACAGTTTCTATGTCCACCTTTTAGTCTTGAATCAGAACATTAACCATTCTAATGTGTAATGAACTGAAGTGAACTGAAGTGAACTTACCTGAACTGCTGGGTGGAAACATGGCTCAAGAAATTTGCTGTGGTAATGTGGTGAGTATTTAACACTCCCTCGTGAATCATAACCTGCTCCGCTATCAAAACATCTAAACCAATTAACCATAAGAACAGGTCCTGGCCTCTATCCTGAGCGGCTGCAATCATTACCTGTTAATAAGGTAATAGCACAAATTACTAATAGAGAAAGAGTCTGAAATGCTTGCACACCCCTCGCACATGTGCACATCCAGGCAAAACACACGCACATGCCCCAATGGCATTTTGGATACTCAAAAGGTGAAACAAAGGTAAATCAATACAAAGCCATTTTGTAATTAAAAGAACGTGGGGGTGAATTAGGCAAACGACTGTCTGGAGAAATTGAAACTATTGATTTTAATTTACAAAATATATTTCACACCATTTAATGTCCTTGCAGAAATGGACAATTAGATTTCCTTCTCTCTTGTCCTTTGCTTTCCTTCACTCCTCTCCTCTGCCACACTCTTTTATCTGTCTCTCTTCTTCTTATCACCAAATCCAGGTATTTCTAACCTTAATGGCCATTGTTAATGACAGGGAGGGGCATGAGCTGTGGTTTGGGGGGAGGTGAAAGGCAAATATTGAAGATGGCGTGAGGGTGGCGGTTGCCGAATGTGGGTTTGTTTTGTAGCAGAGATGACAGTCTGTTGTTGCGTTTGTCCGAGTCAGCATAGTTCCCAGGCTAAAAACAGACTTTTTTCTGGTTATATGTTGCTTGGAAGGAAAGCAGATGAGGGAGAGGTGACAGAGGTTAAAATGAAGGGGGGCGGAAGGAGGGGTGGTTGGGGGGAAGGAGAAAATGAAGATGTCGAAGAAGCTGAAGAACAAAATGAATGAGGAGGAGGAAGATAACGACAAAGGAGATGGTGACAGATGGAGAAGGGCATGTCCTCCTACCTGCATAGAATTCTGGGCTGTAGACAGCGCTGACCACTGGATTTAACTTCCAGCCTGAAACAAGACAGACAGCAAGACAAAGAAAAAGACAAGAGGGAGGAGAGAAAACCGGGAACAGTGTTTTAGTGTGCTTAGTTTCTACAAACCTGTATGTTCTCACTGAAGTTTAATCTACCTGGGAATGTTTTTAGGAATTCAAAGCACAATATGGTCACCTAAACTTTTAATCAACAGACTAAACCTTTAAACTATATCTTAAGCCTCCTTGATATGTCAGATAACATTTTACATTGTCTGAATAAGTTACTTTCATACTAATGTTCAACTGCTAATACGTTTACCAGCATTACATTTTCTAAAGAGGTGACCTTTTTTTTCCTAGTTAAAAAAATTGTAAGTATTCATGCTTCATGCTAATGCTAAATTGCTAATTAGCACTAAAACAAAGTACAGCTGAGGTTGATGGGTATGCTTTTACTTCTGCAGAGTACTAAAATTAAAATTAATGAAACAAAGAGCAGCAAATTGTGACCAAACTTAAAGCTTTGAGAAACTGATTACCATTCATCCCTAGGGGTCCCAACACTTCACATATTGCCCCTTAGCAATAGACTACCACAACTACTTAATTACATTTTAGTTATCCTTCTGCGTCTGCTGTTTATGTTCTAGGATGCTGTTATAAATGGTGGGATGACATGGTAGACCTACATGGTTATGTTTAGCCACCACAGCACATGATTATTAATACCAGAACATCAACAAATGCGCATACTGACATGGATAGTTAGGATAAGGCAACAAGGGCACAGAGGCACATGGTAAAGCGTAAAAAAATCTTATCAAATGGGAAGTGAACACCAGACTACCACACGCAAGTCTGTTGTTTGATAGATGCATCCACTGCCCCTTCCGCTCACCCCATAAGTGCCTCCCTGCCACGTTTCACATTCTCAAGTGATGCTGCCCGTGCATGTATCTTGCGGAAGATGCCATACAGCCGTCCTGTGATAATAATACAGTGACCATTTCTGTTCGACCGTGTTCTCACCTGAAAGGTACCTTTCTGGGTTGTGAACCTAAGCCAAAAGCACTGTCAAAGAAGCACTATTTTACGAGTTTGGAATGAGAATGTGCTGGTGGACCATGTGTGTCTGATTTGGTTTATTAACCAAATTTAATGGAAATCAATCCAATAGCTGTTGAGACATTTCACCCAAAACCATAAATGTGAATCTTATAGTAAAGCTAAGTATCTCTTCAGAGGATCACCAGATTACCAAAGTTATTAGGATATATCGTCTGGGGGCAATTAATGCCTGTGTAATAAATCCAATCGTGGTTGGATGATGTGGTGGGCCAACCAAAAGGCTTACATTGTCATCCCCAAGCCACACCACGAGCACGGCTAAAATCCCTTCGCTTCCCACAATGCAACTGAAAGTGATCTTTTGTCAGGCCTTCCTTGCCTGGTAAATAACCAGGCTTTCCAACTCCATGTCCCCAATTTGTAGCTCAAGTTTTCTGTTATGAATGCATCTGTAAAGTTAGAAAACTCTGAAGACATCATCAGACAAAGGCATTAGACAGTATGCAAACTGCAAGATCTCACACATGCCTTCTTCCAATTTTGTAGCTATTTTTTTTTACATGAGGGTTTCTCTTTGCTACTCCCATAAGCAGCTGCTGGTGAAGCAGATACAGATCTAGAGGCTTGCTCCATAAAGCAGGCTAAGAAACTTGAGGATTTAAATCCAAAATCTGACTTAAATTAACATTGCAAATCAGTCTGGGCTAAAACTGTTCCATAAAGGTTCATTCCAGTTCACACATCAAAACTAATTCGACAGGTTAAAGCCTTGAGTTCAGCATTTTAGCCACTGCCAATTTTTGGTATTTTTTGTGGGGGTTTTTTTAGCCTAAAACACCATATTTGAGTCAAAGGCTGGCACTACAGAGGAGTGAGAGGTGGATATGGGTGAATCTGACTGTCACTTTAAGAAGCCCCACCCTTGAATATGCATAACTTTAGGTTTTAATTAAATGTAAACAGATCAGTTATTAAAAGAAAAAAATAATAATTCAGCCTCTGTGCAGATGTCATAAAATTTGAAATAAGGTGGAAGGACCAAAACTGCTTATTTGTATCAGGTTGTAAACATATTTATTTATTTTGTAAAGTTATTTTAACACGGGGGTCTGTGGGAATTGACTTTGTTTCAGCCTCAAGTGGCCATTTGATGGTTTGGGCACTTCCTTACTGACTGCATTTTTCAGCCTCAGACTTTGAACCATATTGGATTTTCTTTATGGAACTGCATCTTTGACATTTTTATGATGATCAGTGAAAATGGTCAAATTAAATCTAACTAAAACATAAATCAAATTAAAAAAAAAAAAACATGTAAAATTACAATGGGGTGAATAGTGTTTACAGTCACTGTGAACACAGACTTGGCCTTACCATTTGCATATGGGTTGACAGTCTTCTTATTTGTCATTACTCGGGCTGTTGCATTGTTGACCTACAGCAGATAGAGAGAGGTCCATGAGTTATACTTAAATTTTAGTTGTCAGGGCTTTACTTGCTATAGTATATCTGCATGCATAGTTTCCTAATGTTGTAAACAAAGAAAGCAGTACACTGTATCACGGCAAACACCCATGTCATTTGTGTGTTTTCGGAATTGCATTCAGAAACACTTAAAAACACATCCAAAACAAATCAGTTGTCTTTCTCATTTGCATATGTTCTATCTTCTGACGTTTTCTGGCATGCTTTCCCCAATTACAGTGACATTTCAATAACATACAGACAAATGTAAAGAAACAACAGATGCACTTGGCAAAATGATGTTTTGTAAATGTATAGATGCATGCAGTGGAGGGGAGAAGGAGGAGGAGATAAAACAGACAAAGAAAATGTCATTGGGGGAAGGGTATAAGACAACATGTTGGGAGCATTATGCAACATCCAGTCAACCTTAAACTGTGAGAAGAACTGCTGTGACGAAAGCAACACAAAGCATTCACACTCAATCTCTCTAATTCATTGCAAGAATAGCTATTAAGATCAAAAAACAACCAAAGAAAAGAGATGTACTCAAATAAACCAACCAAGTCAATCAATCAACCAATCAAATCATTCCAAATTCAAACAACAGCTAACAGGGTAAAGTAAAATAAGGGTGCATTGTCTTCCAAAGTAAAATAAAATAAATCAATAAATGGGTTTCCAACAATCTCAGATAGATGTGCAAACGAATTCATATCTCAGTCAGTATCGCTCGCACACGCAGCTTCAGGAGAACACTTAGTGAATGGACACGCACGCCGACACGCAAGAAAATATGTATGTCAATATACAGCATCAACTCAACCACAATTCAAAAAGAAATGTCACGTGAGTTTTAGCGTTGCAAACGTTCCAAAGAGAGAGGAAGAGAGAGAGGAAATGTTGGCAGAATGGCTTGCTCGCCCACACTTACCATTCCCAAACCTCTTGGCCCCGCATACTTGTTTGTGTACTGTTACCGTTGTAACTGTGTTGGATGGGGCCCTAAACAAGCTACCGTTGGAAGGATGGTGGGGGAGGAGGGGATGAGAAAGGAATAAGCAGCATCTTACTCAGGTGGCCAAGAAAACTTTGCAATCATTCCACTGCACAAATGCTCGCTTTCAGCTGTCTCTATACAAGCAGTAAGCTGGTTTCTTAAAGCATAACTCCGACCATTTTCTTTGGACAACATGTCTTTATCTATCATACTCTTTGATTTGGACCAAAAACATCTCATTTGTCACATTTCAGAGATAACTACTTATTGACTAAGCTTTTAAATAGAGTCCTACAGAACCAGTGAACACTCTGAAGGCTCCTGGAGCAAGTTTTAATTACTTATTTCATTTGTTTCAAAATCAGATTCAGATCATTTCACTGAACTGTAATTAAGCAAAGATACGTAAATTGAGTGCTCTGAAATTACGTTTTTCTTATAACATTTTAATGTTACCAGGGCCATTGGTTTAGTAATTCCTTTTAAATTGACTACTGCACTGCTACACGAATCAGTGTAAAAGCTTGTAGCTGTCAGATCATGAAATCAATTCAGATGGAATATGAATTTAAAAAAAGCTTGATCCTGTCTGCTGACAAGTTGCTAACACAGCGACAATCTTGGTTATGTGACATAACCGTGGCATAACCCCAGATTCATGGAGTATTTAGGTAGTTGTAGCTGTCACTATTTTAATTTGGTAATTAATTGTAACATTTTGGTTGCCTTACAAGTGTTTAGTGTTTGCGGTAACTAAAGGCTTTTTTAGCATTAGTATTAACTAATCAAAATGTTTGTGATTAGATAAGTTACATTTGAGTATATATATTTTTCCTGTAAATAAGCTATACCTAAAAAAAATAAGATTCATTTTGTTGCTTTGCATCTTTTTGCGGTGCAGAAATGGCTTCTTTTGGCATAGACTACATAGATTTGTCTGCTTTACTGCCCAGTTTAAAACATCTGTGAGAAAAATAAGAAGGAATGAAATATAATAAGTTACATTACTTTAGTGAAGTAATTAAATTTCATCAAGTGACTTAATTATTACATCCACAATGCAGTAATTACCTCTTTAGTCTCGCTAGCTACTTGCTTGCATGCTGGCTAGCATGCCCGCTAGTCATGTTAGTAGGTCTCATGTTAGGCGTTGTATCAGTACAGGTGGAGATATTGCTGTTAGCAAAAATTAACATATCTTCTACAATGTGGCAAAACAATGAACATGTGGCACTTTGTCCAGCTCATTGTAAAAGGGGCAAGTTAAAGAGTGTTCGTTGTCAACATAACAACTACCAAGTCCTGAACTGATGAGGTTGCCCTTGTCAGCGATGCATCAGGACACATTAGTGTTTACACTACAAAAAGTATGTGGACAAATGTGTAAAAGCCCACCAATTTGTTTGAGTGACTGGATCACAATGTGCCATGGTGGTTGTTTATACTCGTATTTGATAATTGGCCAACCTGGAAATGTGAGGACCAAAGTTTTGGAAGACGTAAGAAATTTAATTAATCTGGCATCAAAAGTGCAATGTAAATTATCCAGTCCTTTACATCATGTTCTACTATTTGACTTTTTTTTTAAGAGTTGCTTGTGTTGGATAATAAATTGTTTTACCTGTGTCTAAGGATAACCTTTTTGGATCATGAATACCAACAAAGTAGAGGACTCCAAGCTCTAATGGTAGACGTTGTATGGGCCTTTGAGCATTTGGGTGTAGGGTATATCTTGCAGGGACTGCTGATTGGATTATTGATTGTGCTTGATAATACCACTTCCCAATTATACAGTACATGTACCGCATAATGTGAAAAAGTGGTAATTAGGTGGTACATAAATATGACTGGAGTAATGACATCAAGTGAAGGACTTCAAATATATTATACTCCTGTTAACAAGCTAATGTAAAGAGAACGCAAGATCAATTGGTGGATTGATGCTCCATCTGAAAATGCGGACACTGCAGACTTTCATGGTGAAGGGGAGCTGAGCCTAAAGGCAAGCTCTCCCTTTACAATCCAATCTACATTCCATTCAGCGATGGTCATGAGCTTTTGGATGACCAAAATAATGAGAGTCCTTTTCAGGGTGGCTGGGCTCACCCCTAGACATAGTGTGTAACGCATCAGGGATTTCGGAATAATACATCTTCTCTGTTGCATTAAGAGCATTTAGTTGAGGTTGTTTTGGGTTTGATTAAGATTCCTTTTGGCCTCCTTCCCATCCTGTGTGAGCATTCTGGGAAGAGACTGTAGGGAAGATGTAGAACATGCTGGAGGGATTACATATTCCATCTGCATCCCTCAAGAAGAGCTGGAGGAAATGGCATCTTGGCTATGTTGCTTAGCCTGCTGCCACTGGATAAGCAATTGAAATTGGACAGACTGATGAAGGAGACTTGCTGTGGTGCCAGGGTATTATAGCCTTTGTCCGGGTACAGCTATAGAAATTAATGATTTTATATCTTCAACTACAACAGGTGTTGCCTCATATGAAGGATTAGGAATGAAAGATTGCTATGGCATTGGGATAAATGGGCAGAGTTATGCTTCAAGGCTAGTGGTGTCTAGCTGTTGGTCCTCTGACTGGACACAAGACACTGAATTAGCACTAAAGCATTGTCATGCTACTGAATCAGGTTAGTTGTGAACCTTGCATTTCGTTCTCCAGGTGACTCTCAAATGACTAAGTACTTCCTCTGTCCATGGATAAGCAGGATTTGAGTACTTTTTCTGGGGGAAGCTCCTTCCTTGATTAAACATATATAAGAACATCTTTACTTTTGAACATTTGTGGCCAAACTCTAAAGCAATCTTTGCACCATCCTAAAACACAAAAATGACTGTCTGCAATGTTGGGTAGTGTGGATTTCTACTTTTAAACCTTAGGTAAGGCCAGTTGGCTTGATAGAACAAAATCAAGTAAAACAGAAAAAAGTAATAAAAAGTAAACAAACAAAAAATAAAACAAGCAAAATCTTTAATATACAATACTGTTGGAATTGTTATATTTTGACACTTGTATTTGGGTTAATGAAACTGCACAAGGAAAGGGAAATGATAAGGCTTGGGTGACTTGACAGTTTGATGTCATGAGGCAGATGGCAAGGTGAGATGTGGCAGTAGACTGTCAAACCCTCATACACACAAATACACAAACACACACATTCAAACACAAAAAAAAAGGAGGACAGGAGGAAGGAAGAAGTATTTGAGAACATGCACCTCTATTTTACGGCCTTCTACCACGGTGCCGTGTAATTTCTCTCTGGCCCTGTCGGCGTCCACGCTATGCTCGAACGTTACGAACCCAAAACCCTGCATGCAGGACGGAGAGAGGCAAGAACAACATGCACGTTATTTTTTACATATCATACTTGACATTTCAGTAAACAACAGCTTGTTTCAATAAGAGCACAGTAAATAACACAATTTTCTGCTTCTACTTCAGTATTACTTTAGTTATGTATAGGACTATAACAATTAACCAAAATGCAATAATATTAAAAGTCTGAGGGGAAAACATTTAATTCACTGATGAAGAGAAAACTGACCCTTCACAAAGCCCTTCCTCCTTAGCCACTGTTGCTAAGCCTGTCAAGCTTTCCTTTCTAACATGGCACATCATTTGCAATTTGAGAGCTGTGTACACCCCAAAATGAACACCTAAATGGTGACGCATATAGTACTGTTTGTACTGCACTGGGTACCTTTTAGGGCATATTTCAAACTGAAGTCAGCAACAGCCAGTTTCTCATGTCTTGTCAGTGAACACTGATTTTGTTCTCCAAGCATTGAATTTTGGGAGCTGGTTGAAAACTATGTGTTTGGCTGACTCGAATTGAAATTGGAACATTTTTATATTTACCCAAGGATACATAGGCCTTCAAGGTAACATGCTAAAAGACTGAGGCTAAAGCTGCATGTTCCAGGCAAAACATTGAGTATGACTGGGGTTCTTGGAGTGTACATCTTCAGCCAGCCCATATGCGAAAAGAAAATCTTGGTATTGTACCTTTCTGCAAACCACAAATACATTACATTTGCACATCCCATACATATATCATCAGCTTTCCTAAAATAATGTAATAGGGAGCTGACTTTGTCATTGGGAGATGAATGAGATGGTAGATAACGTGTAACATAGGTGAGACGCCTGCAAAACTGCACACCTCTGTAATTTAGCTATTTATGTATTAGCATTTTGTAGTGACCTGTCCCTATTTTTCCAGCGAAGACTTTGTCTCAAAGCCAGGTATTTTAAGCCAAAATATGATCTTATCATAAACATAACCATTGCTGTTGACAACTGATTTATTATAGCAGCAGGACAGAGCTCCTAAATTTAGCATGTACCTTGATTAATCAGATTCCAGAA